>NC_050452.1:57067203-57322203 GCF_903995425.1 Onychomys torridus | reverse complement strand
TCAATTGTGTATTCTTTTTGGCACACCAAGCTTTGGCCACAAACTTCTGAGAGTGAGAACCAGTTTGAACCACACTGTGAAGTAGTTCCCAAAACACTAGGAAATCTTTAACTTTCCACTCACACACTGAAATTCATCAAGGTAAATACAGCTAAATAATAAATGGAGGGTTCATAATACATAATAAATGATATTCCAGAACAGTTTGGAATGCTGCTCTCAGCAATGGAGGCATCACAATGCCTGACCTCAAACATATATACTGCAAAGCTATACTAACAAAAATAGCCTGGTACTGACATGAAAACAGGTCTATGGAATAGGCCCAGAAGTAGAACCAACAAAGCTATGTATGGCCATCTGACTCCTGACAAAGACAACAAAAGTTGAAGCAGAAGCATGTCAGCCTCGTCAACAACGGAGCTGGCAAAATCGGCTACCCACCTGCCAAAGAATGAAATTAGAAACTTATCTTTCACCTTGTATGAAAACCACAGCCCTTCAGAAGCAGAGACATGTGGAGCTCAAGTTCAAGGCCAGCCTGGTCTACATACTAAGTTCCAGAATAGCCTGAGCTATGTAGAGACCCTGTCTCAAAAAACCAAAACCAAACAAAAAACTCACAATGGACGGCTCTGCCCTCACCACACACCTCTTCAACTATCTATCTGGTAAGACCTGTGTGGACAATGCAGCCCTCAGGTCCTGCCAAGTTACCAGATAACAACGAACAGCTCTCAGGTCTCCATGGTTCCCACCTGCTCAGTCCACGTGATGCCCACCTCCATCTTGGGTCGGTTCTCTAGTGTCATAGTGGTGGGAGGGGTGGGGGGCGGGGCTGGGAAAGGTTGATGAACAGCACGTGGATTGTCCTTTTAGGCTTCCCTCTAGGTAAGTCTCAGGTCAGTCTGCTTAGTTGGAATTAGCTTTTTAAACCAGAAATACCTGGAGAAGAGCAAAGCCTACCACGAGGAAAACTTACACATTTGTCACACAATAATCTTCACAGTTCTAAGACAGAAATTAATTCATAACTGAATTAGGTGTCAGGAAACATGGGTAGATTCAACCAGAAAACCCAATGGAACAGTTCTGAGCAACTCTGTCCACTACTTGAACACCCCAACCCAAGGCAGAGACTGCCGAAGCAGAAGGCTCTTTTCAAGCCTGGCCTTCCTAGGCTCCTCCATGGACCTGTTATTTGTGATGCGTTTCTTTTATATGCGCACACCTGAACAAAAGCCAAGCACATAATTTCTCAGCTCAAAAACTGTTCTTTGAATAGCTGGAGGGAAATGTGGTCATTTAAAAAAAACACATTCTTTCCAGGGCTGGAGAGATGGCTCAGAGGTTAAGAGCACTAACTATTCTTCCAGAGGTCCTGAGTTCAATTCCCAGCGACCACATGATAGCTCACAACCATCTGTAATGAGATCTGGCGCCCTCTTCTGGTCTGCAGTCATATGTATAAATAATAAATAAATTTAAAAAAAAAACTTAAAAAAAAAAAAAAGAAAACATTCTTCCATGGGCAGTGGTGGCACACACCTTTAATCCCAGCACTCGGGAGTCAGAGCCAGGCAGATCTCTGTGGGTTTGAGGCCAACTTGGTCTATAGAGCAAGATCCAGGACACAGAGAAACTCTGTCGGGGGGGGGGGGGGATTCCTAAAAAAATCTAGTGTGCATCTCTACCACCTCTCTGAGGGAGCCAAGTCTGGATGAGATGTGTTTTCTATAACAAACAGGAGAGGATGTGCCTGGCAGTTATCAGTGCCCTGGGCTGCAGAGGCCAGCTCAGATAAGGCCAAGCACACCACACCACTCCCAAGCAGCCCCTTCTTCAACAGAGACTGAAACAGGAGGCTGAGAATTTGTTTTCGCTTTTCTGATCTGAAAGCCTGACCACTGGGTGTCAGTTACCAGAGGAAAGAAAATAAAGAGGTTATCACCCCACTTAATTATGCCCACAGAACTCATGTGAGATTTGCCAAAGGACTGAAAATCAATCTGCCCAAGTATGTCAGTTATGTCAGGAAAAGCTTACTAAACTTTCACTCATCTGAACACATCATATTTATCTGTCCTGATCTGAACAAATAATTCATTAGACAGCAGAGTGCTAGGACCTCAATCCTGTCTCTTGATTTAAAGATGGAGTGGGAATGGCCAGTGACTGTCACCAACTTAGAAGACAACCTGAAGAGCTGCTGGCACCAAAACACCTAGAGCTGCACAGTGGAGCCTATCGGTGACTTATTATTTTCAAGGAAGGATGTGACCTGATATGCTCTGACATCTGCCAACAGACAGACAGACAGGAGGAAGGGGGGGAGGCGTGTAAGTGTGGTGCAAGGAGAACAGGCTTAAAACACCGATGTCTGCCGAGCGGTGGTGGCACACACCTTTAATCCCAGCACTTGGGAGGCAGAGGCAGGCGGATCTCTGTTGAGTTCAAGACCCGCCTAGGCTACAGACCAAGATCCAGGAAAGGCACAAAGCTACACAGAGAAACCCTGTCTTGAAAAACAAAACAACACTGACGTCCACCTGTACTGGTTAGGGTCAACCATGGGACATAGCATGATGGAGAGATTAAGTTGACTCCACTGTGAAGCCTACAGTGCTCCTAAGACCTGTAAGTGAGTACTTACATCACAGGCTGGTAACGTACCTTCAGCGTTTCTTATCTTAGCCGGGATATAACAAACTGCAAGTGGTAAGTACTTAAATATAACACCCATAACACAGTAAGTGTTCATATAGAAAGGGTACAACCAAACTAGAAACTTATCTCCCAGGGATCAAACTCTCCCTTAGAATAATCACTATATGGTTATGTTATTGTCTACAAATTAAAGACAAATAAGCAAAATTTTGTTTCTAGTTGTAAAGAACCAAGATGTTACAGTCTTATCAGAAGCTAATCACATACTTAGAAAGTAACAATCTACACTTACCAACTGTCATCACAATTAAATCATTAAAATTGAGGAAATAATTTTTTTTTCCCGAGACAGGGTTTCTCTGTGTAGCTTTGTGCCTTTCCTGGAACTCGCTTTGGAGACCAGGCTGGCCTCGAACTCACAGAGATGCCCCTGCCTCTGCCTCCCGAGTGCTGGGATTAAAGGCATGCGCCACCACTGCCTGGCCAAGAATATTCTTTTAAAAGCATCATGCTTTACATCTCTTTTACCTTCATGCCACTTGTACAGGTCAAAAGTAACTTTTTTTGAGACTGGGTCTCTATAAAGATCAAGCTCATCTTTAACTCAGAGACACTCAGGCCTCTGCTGAGATTAGACTTGCATAAACCACACCTAGCTCAAAAATAATTGGGGGAGGGGCTGGAGAGATAGCTCATCAGCAATGAGCACTTGTTGATATTGTAGAAGACCTGAGTTTGATTCCCAGCACCCACATAGTGGTTCCCTGTATCTACAGTTCCAGGGGATACAATGCCCTATTCCGGCCTTTGCAGGTACCAAGCATGCACATGAAGCATGTGAGAGCAAAATACACATAAGGTAAAGAATCCAAAAAACAAACAAACAAACAAACAAAAACAAACCTTGGATAAACTGGGGAGATCAAGTAGGCCTGAAAACTAAGAAGGCACCAGGAATGTGCTATGGACAGATGTACAGAGAGCCTGCCTTCCTCTGGAAGAGATAAATAATTTGAATGACCTTGAACACAATTTTTATCTCTAGGACTTGTCTTTTAAGAAGTCAGTGACTCATGAGCTCTACAATTCTAAGGATATTATTCTAATAGCAGGAGTTCCCCACTCACATGACCCTCCCAGTCCACAAAAAGAAAACACACAGTCTCATTTTCAAAGTCAGGGAGCTCAGTCTTGTGTCCCATGACTGTAAAAGTTAAAACCTCCTTTGTGCCTCATGTCTGCAGAAGTTAAAACCTTTTTCAAACAGCAGAAAGGTTGACTCAGAGGTTAAAACTCAACACCAGTGAAACCAAAATTGATTTTTAATCTAGTAGAAAATCTGTATTGACAAACTATGCAAAAATTAGCCCAAATGGCTGCAGCATTTCTCTGAGTACCTCAGAAAATGCTTAGTAAGTTGAGTGTTTATTGTTTATGCCACAAGAAGCAATGAGGCTGAAGTGTGAATATCATGCTTAGAAGCTGAACCCTCAGTCACTAGGGCAAGTCTTCAAGAAGTAACAGATTAGCCCCCCCAAACTCATGATATAAATTACCTGATTATTGTAACAGTGTTAGAGGAGTCACATCAGAGGAAACTACCAACTGTACTTTCATGTCTCCAACTTATATAGTCGCTGGATTTGCCGACGTTTCTTATGTTTAAATTCGCCAGAAGTGGATACAGTGAGACATTTTCCAAGTAATTTTTGATGGAAAGTGGAACTTATGGGGAAAATCACTTAAGAAACCAAATCTTAAATAAAAATACTCAAACAGTGTTGCATTCACCCATCTGACTGTGGTTCCTAAGGGCTTGCGTATCTGAAGAGAACCCAGGCAATTAAACTGCCTTCACTCAAATGATGATGTCAGAAGATTTACCACCCAGTGATAAGTTATGACACCATTTCATAGCCTGTCATCCGATTTCCTTTAACCCCCACCAAAATGCCTAGGCTTTCCTCAACACTACCGGCTTATCACAAATACTTTGGTCTATCAACTGTAAAAATCAGGGTAGCAATGCTGTAGCCAGAAACCAGATAATTACTTGGACGAAAAAGGGACAGGGAAGGTGAAATGACATTTTACTTTTCAATTTTTCTAATGAACAGCTTAAGTTAAAAATTAACCACAAAAATAAATCGAACAGACCTAAGAGCTCTACAGGAAATCCAATGGCTAGAAGCTTTCAGAGCACTAGTGGTCAGAAATAAGTCAGTAATATGAGCATAAGGATGACACTACTCACAATTACTAAGTAGATAAATCTGGCCAGAACCAAAACACACTACACCCTCTCCCTACAGAAACGCTGGTTTGCTGTGGGATAACGCTTTTGTATACTGACTGGTTTAATAAAATGCTGATTGGCCAGTAGCCAGGCAGGAAGTATAGGCAGGGCAAGATGATGAGATTTCTGGGAAGAGGAAGGCTGAGTCAGGAGTCGCCAGCCAGACCCAGAGGAAGCAGGATGACAAGGCAGAACTGAGAAAAGGTACCATGCCACATGGCTAAACACAGATAAGAATTATGGGTTAATTTAAATGTAAGAGCTAGTCAGTAATAACTGAGCTAATGGCTGAGAAGTTATAAATAATATTAAGCCTCTGAATGATTATTTTATAAGTGGCTGCAGGTCCGCAGAGGCCAGGCAGGACCTGAGAAACATTCTGACTAAAAATGGTACCCAATGTGGCTGGACAGAAAAGGGGAAGTGCTATGGGATTTCTGTATGTTGTGAATATGTGTTGCTTTGATTGATTGATAAATAAAGCTGTTTGGCCAATGCTGAGGCAGAATAAGGCAAGGCGGTACATTCCAACTGGAGAAAAAGGAAGAGAAAAGCAGAGGCAGAGGAGATGCCAGCCGCTGCCAGGAGAAACAAGATGTGAAAGTAATGGTAAACCATGCCCATGTGGCAACTTACAGATTAATAGAAGTGGGTAAGTTATAGGAGCTAGCTAGCAAGACACCTGAGCCATTAGGCCATATGGTTTGTAAGTAATATAAGCCTGTGTGTTTACTTGTCCCAGTGGCTGTGGGACTGAGGACACAGGAAACCTCCAACTACATTTGGTGCTCACCGTTGAGCACTGATCCATAAAAACCTAAGAAAGCTTAAAAAAAAAAAAAAAAAAAACCACACAGAGCTAAAAACAGCTTCCTAAATATGCCACTCAGGCAAGCCATGAGCTACACACTACGGCAGGTTTGTAACATGTGGCCTTGAGCTACAGCATGGCAGATTCCCGCCAAGTTACACAGAGATGCATCTCCAAGCCGTGCAGTACACTGAGTGGAAGATTTTACTTCTGCTAGTACAGGGGGAAAAAAGGTTTCTGGGCTACATGCTGCATTAATGGAGGCATAGACTCACTGCTTCCAAGAGTTGGTGGTACACATGGCTCCCAGAGCTGGCAGTAAATATACCACTGCCATATTGGGAAGCTGAAGTGGGCAGAGTCAGCAGTCAAGGCTTCCAGTTCAGTACTAACCACTGTAGTTTGAAGCAACAGATTCACAATAAGGCAGACTCAGATGGAATAAGACTTTAAATGGTTTACAATTTGCGTAAAAATGTACATAGGCTTGGAAGAGAGAAGTAAACAGATATAGACAGTTATATAGTTTTAAAAAACTAAAGTCTTTAAAGACAAAGTAAAAGTAATATAAAAATTAAGCCATGTAAAGATGGATATTACACAGAAAATCTGGATTGTGTTGTCTTTGACATTTTTAACTGCAGAAAGACATTTGATTGTAAAGGCTACTCAATTAAACCAATATGTATATTTTAAAGGTATCAGGACTTCAAAAAATCTGTCTAAGGATATGTTGTTTTAGAAAAGAGGTTCTGCTTTTGTTTCCACAGAAGATGAGAACCTATGGATTACTTCCAAGCTAAGATGATTTGATCAAAAAGACCCCCTGAGAGGTCTCCAGATGTTCCAACATCCAGATCAGCTTCAAGGGAACTGCTCAGACAATGCAGCCTCACAGACTACTCGTCAGGATTTGAACATAATTCTTAATTTTCTCAGGATCCGCATAGGATTGCCAGTGTCCCCATCTAGCAGTAAGTAGTATGAGAAGCTATGCTCAGATTCCGAAAATATTGTTCATAAATGCTTATTTTTACTTAAAGGTTGGTTATAAATGCAATCTCTTTTTAAAGAAGAAAAGAGGATATTATAAATATGATAGGATAAAGAGCAACACATGTTTAAAATGTTTTACATTGCTATGGATTTTAGTTTACTGATATAAATTTAAAGTTAATTTTGTTATACTGTATTTCTACTCTTGTTTACATTGTTTATGTAACTCATTTTAATTGTAATGTATAATTAAGAAATAGATTAATAATTAGTCATCTATGATAATCAAACTTACAGTCATTTTAGTTGCTTTCTGGGTATACATAGGTATATTTCAATTAGTTAATCTTCAAAAACTTCAAAGACCTATAGAATATGGCACTTAAAATGGTCTAAAAAGACTTTTCTGGACAATGAGACATGTCTGCTCCTGGCAGCACCAATTATTTCCAGAATGACTGATGGGCACTGAATTTGCTTTCTTTGTGGCAAAAGTTAGCCACTGGGCAAAAAAGTGCTCTTGTGTCAACTGACTGACAATATGTTGTATAAACTGGACATGCAAGACCCATAGGGAGGTGACCACTGAACTTTGCAAGGCAAGATGGTCCTTCAGGCTCCTGCTTTGCAGAAGAAACTGTCAGATATTCTACAGGACACAGAGAGAAGTGACTGAGAAACTCTAGGTCTATAGGCTGAAGATGGATGCCCCAACGTTACAGAGGAACTTTGGGTGACTGTCCAGGCAGCCAGCTATCTCTGTCATTCTAGATTTTTGGAAGTTGCTTACAATGTTCTTCCTGTTTACTTAGGTAATATATCCTTCCGGGGTCTTTGATATAGTTGAAGACTAGATATAAATTAGATATGAAACTTTAGACTAATATTTTAATTTTGCCAAATATGAATGGACTATTGTAAATGTAACTCCTGCTTGATAACTGTTCTATTATATGTAATTTTACTACGTTAAAGTTAAAACCTTCCTTTCTGATTAGACAGAAAAGGGAAATGCTGGGGGTTTTTTCTAACAGGAAGTGCAGCAGGCTAAATACCTCACTTCCGCCACTTGGGTTATGTATTTAATCCTTTTGCCTTTTGGAACTGGGGACTGGAATGGGGGTGGGGAATACTACAAAATAAAAGTGCTGTATCTCAGGTGAGGCAGTGGTGGCACACGCCTTTAATCCCAGCACTCAGGAGGCAGGGCCAGACAAATCTCGAGTTCGAGAGCCTGGTCTACAAAGCAAGATCCAGGAAAGGCACCAAATTAACAGAGAAACCATGTCGAAAAAACAATTGCTGTATCTCAGAAGGCTCTTATCTTCTGTCTGTGCAGAGAACTAAACCAAACCCTGTCAGGTGACTGACAAGGAAGGCTAGAACAGTAGTTATAGTCCCTTACCCTGCAAACCTAACAGTACACCCCAAATTTCCTTTTGTAGACAAACACTGGGGCCATTTACTTGTAGCAGTCAGACTCAATGGAACAAAATCTATGGCAAGCATTATCATAAACACTACACAGGAGTCAATAAAAATAATGTGGCTTCTCCATGTGGCTTGTGGTTCTCACACTCATTGAAAGCCTCAGTCACAAGGTGATGACACACCTACATGGGAATGCTCTTAAGAGGATTCAACTAAGAGTCCTAAGAGTTGGGGATTACTGTGCCCGCTGACATACCACAGAAAATGTTTCCAAGTCTAAGCAGCTTCACTCACACTCCATAACTACTGCTTATTTAGTTCTATCTGCAATGAAGGATGGTGCCTCCCTCCCCTGCCTCTAGGTATTGGTCAGACAGATACTCCCAGTAACCAATCCTTCTCCTCTGTAAATGAAGAAATAGATTGAGAAAGTCACAAGCCCATCATCATCTGGCTGCCAAAAGAGCATGGGGCTAATTTAAACCTAGCCCTGTCTATTTTGGATGTTCTAGCTCTTCAGACTACCTCATTCTACCTCAGTGCTCGGATAGTCCAATTTCTAGCTTAGTGGATGTAGTGGATATAGGAGGCAGAGTCCCATTCCCACAAAAAGGAAAAGAGAAACAGCCATAAAAAGAAGTCATTTTAATAGATCTATGGGGGAAGGGGGAAGAGGGCATGGGGGAAATCAGCAAATTAGAACAAATAATGCATGTATAAAATGCTGCAATGAGAATCTGTCAGATGGCTATGAGTGCAAGCTCTTGCATCAGAGATAACAACCTAAGTCTGATCTCTAAGACCCACACAGTAGAACTGTGCCATGGAAATGGATGCACACACAAAAGAACTTTTGAAAAGCCAAAATGAAGCTGGGCAATGGTGGTGCATGCCTTTGATCCCAGCGGGAGGCAGAGGCAGGGATCTCTGAGTTCGAGGCCAACCTGGTCTGCAAAAGGTGAGTTCCAGACCAGCCAGAGCTGTTACACAAAGAAACTCTATATTGGGAGGGGGGAAAAAACCTGAAACTTATTTATTTCCATATGTATTCATCTAAAATACTAATTTAAAAGTGAAAGAAAAATACAACCATTTGCTGAAAAATTACAGCATGCTGGGTTTGGTGTTATACCTGGTACATACTTAAAATATGGCTCTCATAGGCTAGCTGAGGAAAACTGTTCTGAATTTCAAATCTCCATGTCCAGAGATGGGAAAGATAATGAAGGCATCACCAGAATGGCTCCAGTCTCAACACAAAGCAGTTTGGTGTGAACAAACAGAAGGTAAGTTTACCATGCAAGGTTTCTAACCAACAAAAACTTGGGAGTAAGCATGCTCAGATGTACACAGCACTGCTCCACTAGCACCATCGAGAGAGGCTGCATTCAAACTACTAGAATAAGGAAGGCAACCACTGGCTTTATATAACCCACCTTGGGACTGGAGATGACTTAGCAGTTAAGAGGACCTCTGCTCTTCCAGAGGACCTGGGTTCTGTTCCCAGCACAGATAGTGGTAGCTCACAACTATCCCTACCTAACTCTTGAGAGCACCAGGCCCACACATAGTGCACATGTCCAAATACCCATTGTAGTGGGTAGCCATCCCAGCATTGGCCTGAAGTTCCAAGCCCCATTGAGGCTTCGGTAATGGTCATGCCCACAAGGCGGGGCTGAGGGAGGAAGAAGACCCAGGATGGAGAGGAGAGGTCTCTCTTGGTTCTGGGACTCTGGACACTGGAGGTAGACCAAGCAGAGTTCTCCAGAGAACACCGCTGGACTGCGCCATACCTTTGCCAGACCCTACAACCTATCCCTTCATTTGTAAGTTACCCCACAAAATAAACCTCCTTTTTAACTACGTGGACTGGCCTTAATAATTTCACCAATAACCCATCAAAATCCAACCTTTGCAGTGAAGCACCTAGATCTGCTCTTTCATGCTCACTTCTTGTGACTAGTATGCCAAGGTGGAAAACAAGCAGATGGGGGAGATGGGCAAGGGGGGAGACCTATAATCCCAGCAGCAGAAAGAATTGCCACATTGGGGACGAGCTGAGGGAGGCTACAAAGCCAAGCCTATAAAACTACTCCAACACTAGATCCACCTGGTCCATCAGCGGCTAGGGCAAAGCTTGGGCATCTTTCAGAACTATAGTGACCACAACAACCTAGAAGCCAGCAGCCTGGTTGGTACTCTACAACCCAGGTCAACAGCACCAAGCTGCGCAGAGCAGGCATGGCTGAGCACTGATGGTCTTAGTTCCACTTCTTCCAAAATCAGGAAAAAGGTCATCTGCCCTGGGGCTACATGGAGACACTCAGTTCTGACCTGAAATCTTGAGTCCTGGAAGCACTCATTAGTGCGTGATTGCTTTCTTTACTCCTCCTGTGCTATTTTCTCAACAATCTGCAATCTTGTCTGCAGGATAAAATCTGCTGCTCAAGTGCGGCCTGTCCTGAACTCTATACCAAAACACACCTGTATGCCATCATATCTGTGTTAAGCCAGCTGTGGGAAGTTTGGGTTTCAAAGACTTCCCCAGTCTCCATCAAACTTTGACCCATACACTGGACACTGCTCAAGCGGCCAGCTCTTGGTACACTAAGAACGTAAAATTCCTGTAGAAAGGCCCTGCAGGAACAAGTGACCCACTTAAATCTTAGTGCACACCTTCAAAGTCAGCTCATGAGTGTAAAAACAAAGGAGAAAAACCAATTGTCAACCGATCAAGTAGTTTCACTAGGACATAATTAAGCCTAGAAACTAAGTTACATAAAACACCAAAATATAGCTTTAAGAATTTTATTTTGTCTAAATAATCTCCAGTGTTTTTTTTTTTTTTTTAACAGATTATACATTGAAAAACAAACTAGGGTTGGGGATTTAGCTCAGTGGTAGAGTGCTTGCCTAGCAAGCACAAGGCCCTGGGTTCGGTCCTCGGCTCCAAAAACCAAAAAAACAAAACAAAACAAAAACTACAAGTAACCACATTCTCACTATTAAGAATCAGAGGTTATGAAAAAACAAAACAAAACAAAACAAAAACCTAACCCATTCTCTAAAAGTAATTGCACGAAAATGAATGTGTTTCTCTTTGAGAATGTTTTGTTTTGAAGGCACTGGTCAATTGTCACCTGGATGAAATACCAGGTTCCATGTTAAGACCCCAACAGTGATATCCAAAGACCTAAGGTATTTTCCAGTTCCTTGCCTTGGCAACAGTTGTGCAATTTAAACTGATATGCAGCTAATATTAAGCATTAAACTACCATTCACTGGTGGTCTGTCATCCCCTAATGTAGCACAATGCTCTTTTCAGATTTGGGTAAATCAAAATTTTTCCTTTAAAATGCCCAATTATTTCTGCAGGTAGCAAATCCATGAGCCAGCATCACCAATACTAACCTGAATGGCTCCAATCAAGCATCACAGGACCACAAGGGATATGGAAAACAAATATACTATAGAAGCCACATAAATCTGAGCACAATGAATTTATTATTAAACTCTAAATTCATATAACCCAAGGTAGCCTTCCCATTGTTTTCAGGTCCCAAGCTACATAGCTCATTCACATTTATACACACCTTCTTCCCTGACAAAAGAGGCCACTATAATCAGAGTTCTCAACCTTCCCTTCAATAGTTGCCATGACCAAGAAAGGTGTGTGGCTATTCAAGCCTATCAGGTCGGGCCTCAGTTCTACTGCTCTCAAGTCTGACTTCAACAGAGTGCTTTCCAAAGAATCAGTAAAGGTTTTTCCCCAGAAATAAGTGTTCACATTCTTAGTCTCAAGTTCATGTAGCTCTTTTAAAGCCTACTAGGAGCCGGAGATCAATATATATCTTATCATTAGTTAAGAACCCATACTGTTCTTACAGAGGACACGAGTTTGGTTCCCAGCACCCTCTTTGGATAGTTCAAAACTGACTATAAAGCCAGCCCAAGGGATCTGACACATACACACACCCAAACACCCACACCAAATTAGCGCTTGTAAGTTTTAAGAAACCTCTTACCTTACAACTCCAACAGGTCAGGTAATTGATGATAATATGTATGTAAGGAATGCTAACAAACTGAAAAATGAGAAATCCTGTTACCTTACAAAGTCAGGCACAAGCCCAAAGGTCAGGCACAAGCCCCAACTTACATGCTGGACTTCAGAGATCAGATCATCAACTTGTACATGTTTAGAACAATATGAGCTTGCTCTTGGATGTTAAATTGACTATTTGGTTAAAAATATCTCATGAGAGTCATACATATACATTAGCAGTCTACATCTGACCCCACTGGCTACCTGCCTATGGCCTCTTCCTCAAACCTAAATTAGCTGGCTTAGCTACAAATCAAATATTCAAGTCCAAAGCCCTTCTAATTCACACCCTTTACCACAGTAATCTGCCCTGCGATGGGCACTTGCTGAAATGTTTTATTTTTTGTTTTCACCTACTTAAATTTAAGAAAAATGGATAATTATGAAATTTGACAAACCTGTAGCAAAATACTGTAACATTTGAAAAGTTTTCTAAGTTACACTTGACTTACTGTATCATCGAACAAGCTCAAGTGTAACTCAAGAGAAATGAAAACCATGTCCATATAAAGACCTATAAATACATATTAGAAAGTCAAATATAGACTCAACTTCTAACTAGCAAATATATAAATATGGTATGTAACAAGTAATGAACAGTAACATTGATATATACATTTGAGTCTTAAAAAGATATAAAACTGTATATAAGTCCACTTATGATCCCGTTAAAAGGCAAAACTAAAAACAGAAAAATCAATGGTTAATGAGAACAATAAACAAAGACAGTAATTTGGAGGGGCCATGAAAAATTGTTCTATAGTATATTTGCCTAACTTTATTAAACTACATACGGCACAGTTTCCTACATGTAAATTATACTTCAATAAAGAAGATAAAACTTTAAAAATTATGTTAGCCAGAATGCTACTAATCATCTAGGAATGTAAAACATTAAAAATTCCAGAAGGGAGACCTTCTGAAAAGAGGTGGCTGACCCCAATGGTTCATACTTAATATTTAACTTACTCCACTGCTTACTGGCTTTACTCTCCTGTGACTTTTATACTTTAATATTATGTATACAGTGTTCTGCATGCCAGAAGAGGGCACCAGATCTCATTATAGATAGTTGTGAGCCACAATGTGGTTGCTGGGAATTGAACTCAGTCAGGACCTCTAGAAGTGCTCTTAACCTCTGAGCCATCTCTCTAGCCCACTTGTCTGATCTTAACTGATCCTGTCTTTTGTATCCGATTCTTACCATGTTCCTTGCACCTGAGATGGTCCTGGACAATACCAGTTTACTTTTAGAGTCAGTTTCCCACAAGGCCTCCTGTAGTTAGCAATGGTTTAGAGCATGTACAAAAGGAATTACACTAGGCAGTAAAGTACCTGCCAATCAAGCATAAAGACCCAAGTTTAGATACTCAAAATCACTTCAAAACAGAGCACTGTGGCACTCATGTGGAACCCTAGCCACATAGGGTAGACAAAGATGGACCAACAGTCTGGTCAATCAGTGGGCTCACCAGGTTAAGTGAGAGAACCGTCTCAAAACACAAGGTGAACAGTAACAGAAGAAGATCTCAAACACTGGCATCTGGCCAAGGCATTCACACACATATTTACTCCCTCCCTCGCGCCCCCCCCCCATACACAAAGAATTACATAAATGTGTTCTTCCTATAGTTCTAAGTTCTTAATCAAGTTCAATCTATTCTATTCTAGGTCTGGTATGTAACTTAGTAGTTGAGTAGGCCCTAGATTCAGTCCACAATACTCCACCCCCCCACCCCACGCTTACAATTTGTTAATTATAAATGAGTCTACAACAATTTTAAGGAGAGAAAAAAACACACATAGTAATTTAAAAACAAAATGTAGTACACCTGCCTAACACCCAGGTTAAAGCACACTATATCAAGTAACAATAAGGAGTCTAGCAAGGAACACTTTTGTTAGGCTGAGTTCAACTGCCCTGAGACAAAACTCAAGTTTCCATAACCTACAATTATGTTTGTCTTACTGGTAGTAAGGCTAAATACTTACTCTTGTGTAATTGCTTCCTGTGGAGCTTTTTACTCATGGGTCTTAAAAGCCAAGCTTTATGGGAACCAGCAACAACAAAAATTATCTGAGAAGTAATTTCCTTTCCAATTCCTCTAATACATGTTACATGCAAAACATAATCAACAAGTATCTACCAAGCTTGCTTATTTTTACATTTACAATTCATATGGATCAAATGTCATTGCATACCAGTGAGATAGCTTACCAGGCAGACACTTACCAACAAACCTAACAACCTGATCAGTACCTAAATCCGCATGTCAGGAGAACCATGATAGGAGTAAACAATTATAAACAACAAGCTCATAAGCCAGAATCAAAAAGGAGTCTGATCAGCTTCTCCAACAAGTGTGTGAGTCAGTGTGAGAATCCTAGGGCCGTTAGGTCCATCTGAGTACCTTTCACAGCCTCCTAGTACGTTCTGCTAAAAAAGCTGGAGGTAAGAGCATCTAACACTCTGGTTCTGTTTTTCTTAAGACATAGTAAGTAAAAGAAAAAAGGAATGAGTTCTTTGCACATAACTCAATGTCTCTTATTGTTGAAGCCAATGAGCCAGTTTTGTTTTCCCCCTCAATCTGATGTGGTTTCCTAGATATCGAACCGCTGGGCATTATTTAATAAGAGGCACACTAAACAGTATCAAATCACCTGAAACCGATACACAGCAGAAGACAGTTACACACTTCTCTTTCATATTTAAAAAACAGAGGAGGCAAAGGCAAGAGAATCACTGTGATTCCTGAGGCCAACCTGGTCTACACAATGAGTTCGAGGCCAGCCAGGACCTCATAGTGAGACCCTGTCTCAAAAAAACACGAAAAGAGAAAGAGGCATCCAATTTTAATAATAATAGTAATAATAATAGTCTGCAAGTGGAAAAATTTATTACAGTACCTTTGACTGGCCACATTAAGCATCTCATTTTGGTTTCAAAAAGACTTTAGTTTGTCTACTGCCTGTTGATAGGAAGGTTAAAATTTTTATTTTAACACACTACACAAATTATAAAGCTTCCAACTATAGACTATAAAAAGCTTCCAACATTCAATATTTAGTAAACTAATGGTGATCCACAATACTGTTCCCTCCTATCCAATACAAATAAACATGTGCTATGGGCTGGAATGCTTAAACTGTTCATCTGAGTACAATAAGATCTGACAAAAATACATTTAACAAGGTAATAAATTATCAGCCTTATGATGTGAACTTTAAGAAGAATGAGGAGAAAGCCATTCTTCCATTATTCTGTCTCTGGGGATCCAATTTCAAAAACTATTACACACTTTATCCCATTAGATCTCATACTGATTATCCTAACAAAGCGCTACATTATGCTCTTTAAAACCTGGCTTTAATGACTACTGTACCTAAGGAGCACTCCTTTCAAAAAATGCTAAATATGTAATAACAGTATGATTACAATGAAAAAAGAAAAATCGCAACCCTTGGGAAAAGCAGCTGCTATACTTAGAGACTAGAATAAAAGATACCAAAGGACTTGGGCCAAGATTAGTATAAATAGACTTTATTGAAGTCAGTGCCTCTGTACGGAGACAGAAGATTGTGTCTACATAAGCACAAGTTGTAACATTTCACAACTTCTAAAAGGAATGTCAACAATTACAACGATCATGCATACCATGGTCGATAATCACATTTTAGAAGCATTTTCAACCATTTCTAAAGAAATGCTTGTAACATTGTTATATATAGAACTACTTTCAATAAACTGCAAAACATTGATCGACTTTTCCAGTATGAGCTACAGTGTCAACACAAAAGGGAGGCATAAATGTTTAATTTATGAAATCAGAATGGAATATTTACTGTAAAGAAAAAATTAAAAAGCTTTCAAATAAAGGCCATTATTGAACCAACATGAAGAGCACAACTTGAACTTGACTTCATTCATCTTTTAAAGCTGTCCTCTGAATAACTTCAGTCCTAAGCAGTGAATTCAGTACTGTGAATATTCCTTGGATTGAAGTTTGGCAATAATGCGGTCCAACTGTCTCTTTGCTTCACACTGTGGGAAATTGCTCATGTCATAATATTGAGGGGCAATTTTCACCAACCTGTCCAGAAGGGGGGAGGAAGTTATGAAATCAAGATTTTAAGTAAGTACTAGTTACTAATCGTATCATTGCTGAATAAAGGCAAATATTCAAATATAAATCAAGATAAATATAAACCCACATTTTTATGAACATCACTTTTAGAAATGTCAGCTTAGTAAAAATACCAATTTTCTGTTAATTTATCAACTTTGAAAAAAGTATCAGAATTAACTGTCAAAATATTTACTTGCATATTTAACACAGTATGAAGAAAACACAAAGCTATGAAATGTTTCATGTGACACTACTTTAACCCATATTTTAAAGGTTATGTAAATGTGACATGTTCCATAAACTACTTGAGAGTCAAATAACTTCATCTTCTCATTCTCAGTGTTTTAAAAACTACAAATGTATTGCTTATGAAGGCGAACTATACATCTGTCCCCTCCTCAGCAAAACATGATAAAATAGTAATTTTCCACATATCTGAAGTGTCAAAAGTCAAAATCAGTGATGCATGGGAGCTGTAAAATACTAAGTGACACCACCTAACATAAATGCCTTCTAGTCCACTCTGGACTGACATTTCCTTAACTTATAAAAATGGTGAGATGGGTGGGTAGGGAGGACTAACAAGGGTAGCTAGCACCTTGCTAAAAATTGAGCAGTCAGTTATAATTAGAAATTGTAGAAACTAATATGCTAAATAAGATACAACTTGATGTAATTTTTATCTTTGCATAGGTCCAAAAAACCCCAACATTTAATAAATAAGGACAAATAAAATACTTTAAATAAAAACAACTGAAGTATTAAAGACAAACCATCTGTACCCGAGACTACACAAAATGGCACCAAAGAAAGTCCTGATACTATTCAAGTGCCTGCCCACACCAAAATTCCCACTGTCCTCTCACAAAAAATAATCCATTATACTCTGTCTATGCATAAGAATATGCACATCTAGCTGAGAAGACCAAGCTATACAATGAGCAGAGAAGGCTTTATCTACTATAACCAGAGCCAAATTCTATCCATAGCGAACTACTAAAATTAAAATTAAAAACAAAAAATATGCTTACCATTCTGGCTTGATATCTGTACATGTCCGGATATAATTCTTCGTTGTCAACACAAACTCATTATAAAGCACCCATTCAGGCTTGTGATCAAGCACAGTAGAGGGATGCAACTGGACCACCTGGTTATCTTTCACAGTTAAATAATGCCCTGTTCGTTCTAAATGTGCCACCTGAAACCAAAACAGTGACAAGTGAAGTAATTACAAAATATGAGATATTTACAAGAAAACAAGACGACTCAGGCTTTAAAAAAAAAAATTTTAAAGAAAGGAAAAAAAATTTTTAAAAGATTTCGCACACACCTGTGTTTGCATATCTATCTGTGTACCACATGTATGGCTGCCTGAGACCAGACAGAAGAGGGTGCTGGATCCCCATGGAACTGGAGTTCCAGACTTTTAGTTACAGACTGTGGTTGCGAAAATTGATCCCAGGTAGTCTGGATGAGTAGTCAGTACTCTTAACCACTGAGCCATCTCCTAGGCTTTATGCTTATTTTTATTCAAAGGTTATTACAAAAGGTATTTTGTAAAATAAAAACACATAAAATTCAATTCAGTATTCCCGAAATTTTACTGAACATAGGCACACCCATTTATGGCCGCTACCATGCTACCAGAGCAAGCAGAACTAAGAGGTTGTAACACAGATTTGATGAATACACACAGCCTATTATCTATTATGTGGCCCTTCCTGTCTCAGACATGTCTCTACAGAGTAGATAAGTAGCACCACACTCATAACTGAAGTAAAGAAAGGAAACCTAAGCAAACAGAAAACAGCAGCCTACAAAGATAAGAAAATGGTAAGAAAAAAGCATGGAAACAGAGGTCACATAATTCTTTCCTGTGTTTCTTAGACTGGTGGCTGCAGGATGGTCTTTCTGTACACTGTGAATATGTGTTGCTACTATTGGTTAATGAAGAAGCTGTTTTGGCCTATGGCAACACAGGACATAGTCAGGCGAGAAATCCAAGAGATACAAGGACAAATGGAGTCAGGGAGATGCTGTGAGAGCCTCTAGGGGAGCAAGATGTGGACACGTGGAGATATATAGATTAATAGAAATGGGTTAATTTAAGATTAATAGCTAGCTAACAATAAGCCTGAGCCATAGACCAAACATTTTGTAATTAACATTAAGCCTCTGAGTGATTAATTTTATAAAAATGGCGGCTGCCCAAGTGGGACTGGGCAGGATTGAGAAACTTCAATCTACCAATTGGTGATATGTAACATCTACCAAATACATGTCAAAAAGTTTGCCCTTTCTAATTCTAGAATTCTGCATAACATGAATCAATGTCATTCAATAAATATTTATACTAAATACATACTATGAGATGCCAAGTAACATTTGTTGGTGCTTCTAAGAATAGGAGCTGAGATACTACAGTCTCTTTTTTAAAATACACACACACACATATACACACACACACACACACACACACACACACACACACACACACACACACACACACACACACACACACAGTGCTCTATCTACATGCACGCCTTCATGATAGAAGAGGACATCAGATCCCACTACAGATGGCTTTGAGTCATTATCAGATTGCTGGGAACTGAACTCAGGACCTCTGAAAGAGCAGCCAGTGAATTTAACTTGAGCCATCTTTCTAGTCTGATAGGACAGTTCCTAATCACAGCTTTATCAGAGTGAGAGGGAGGGAGGGAAGAGGAGGGAGGGAGGGGGGAAGGGGGGGAGAGAGAAAACAAAAGCAAATTAAAGAAATACCAAGAAAAAGCTGGTATACATTAAATACTATGAATATAATTAAGTCTGGAGAAAAAATATTCACTCCTGACTGCATTATTCACCTTATAATGCAATAAGCATTCTTCCAAGCTAGAGACACACACCTGCATCCCAGCACCTGGGAGGTAAAGGCAAAAGATCCACTGGAGTTCCAGGCCACCCTTTTCAGAAACCTTTTCTTACAGAACCACCAACCCACTATTCCTGTTACTTTGATTCAAAGACAGCTACTTCACAGAATGTCCTTTGGTTTTCCATGATGGAATCAAATGCATTCAGACTCCTAGCTACTGAACAGATAGATAAGCTTTAAAGCTGATGTACTTAGTTTAAGAATATTCAATGATAGAATAAACAAGCATGAACTAGAGGGGATGATTTATTGTACTACCAGAAGAATTTTTCAGGTATCATTTTGGTTTATCTGACCCTTAAAATAAATTTTCAGCAGCTGGAGAAGTGGCCTAGCAATTGAGAGCACTGACTGCTCATCCAAAGGTTTTGGGCTGAATTCCCAGCACCCATGCTAATTCAATTTCAGATGATCTGACACCTCCAGCTTCACCAGGCATGCAGGTGGTCCAGACATACACACAGGCAAAACACCCATATATAATAAAATAAAATGTTAAAAAATGCTTAGGGTATTCATCTGTTTTTTTAATTCTACTTCCAATAACCTTTAATACAGTACATTTAAATTAAATAACTTATAAGGAGGAAAAATAAAGAATGGTTTAAATCAAAAGACACTTAGATTTTGCAGTGTCCCAAGTTAGTCATAAATACCAATGTGCATTATGTAGAAATACAAAATAAATGTAGTTATTTAGATGTGGAGACACAGGGGCTGGAGAGATGGCTCAAGAGTTAAAAAAAACTAGCTTCCAGAGGATCCAGGCTCGATTCCCAGCACTCATGTGCATATATTTGTATATAATACATGTATACATATACATTCATATTTACAAATACGTGTATGTATACATGTTAACACATTTCCAATTAAGACCAAGATTTTGAGAAACCTTAAATCATTTATCCAAAGTCAAGGGCTGAAATAGGCATTCTTATTTCAAGAATATTCTTATAAATATCTCATATTTGTACCGGAAAGTGGCCAAAGTATCCATTTGTTATATTACAAAGACTCCAATAACAAAAAACAAGTATTTCTAAAATAATATCCCAACAAATAAGACTTCTAACTTTGCTAATCAAGGTACTAACTTGTTACTCATTAGACACAATTCTACCCATACTAATTCATTCAAAGAAACTAGTCAAGATTTAGAACCATTTTTTATACATACTCCCCAACTCGAACCAAACCAACAAAGGTAACTAAAAAGCAATTGCAAGAATGCTTGATCTAACTACTTACCTGTTTTTGTTTTTTTCTCTTTTGGGGAGCATATCATCCAGCTCCCAAATAAATCATATGAGGCTTAGTCTTAATTATGAATGCCCAGCCTTAGCTTGGCTTAGTTTCTTGCCAGCTTTCCTTAAATTATTCTTTTACCCTCTGGACTTTTCCCATTCTTACTTCTGTAAATCTTACTCTTATTCGGTGGCTTGCTGTGTAGCTGAGTGGCTGGCCCCTGATATCCTCCTCCTCCTCCTCCCCTATTTCTCTTTCCATTTAACCTCTCTGCCTGTCATCCCCATCTATCCTTTCTCCTGCCTTGCTATTGGTCATTCAGCTTTCATTACACCATCAGGTGTTTTAGGCTAGCACAGTAACACAGCTTCACAGAGGTAAACAAATGCAACATAAACAAAAGTAACACACCTTAAAGTAATATTCCCCAACACTTACCTGCATAAAATAACCAGTAACCAATGCTTTTCTTATATTAATATAATAGTCCCTGCTTGTGAAATCAGTACTTCGACGAGGCAAATTAAATCTGTCCATTATTCTTGATAGCTGCTGGCGTACATTGTCTGCAGACATCAGGGACCGGTAGTTAATGAAGTTGTCATAACACCACTGAACAGATTCATGATCTAAAAAGTTGAAGGGAAGGAAAAAGAGGGGACCATGAATCATCCACACAGTAGAAAATTCTGAAAGATAACTTTTTATAAAAAAGAGATAACTAAGTCATCAAGCGTGTGTACTGCCTTAGCAGAGAACAAGTGGGTAGTTCCTAGCACCCATGTTGGGCAGCTCACATTGGGACACCTGTAGCTCCAGCTCCAGGGGGATCTGAAGCCTCTGGTCTCCTAGGGCACTTGCATTCCCCCCCAGACAAGACAGACAGACAGACACAAAGACACACATACATGAATAAAATCTCTAATAAGAAAAAAAGTATAAACTAAACAACTTAGAGAAAAATATTTACACACATAATTTTCTCTAAATTAATTTTATATTACCAACTTTTCTTAAAAATAAACAATAACCCTCACTCAAATGAATTAAAAGAAACAGTACTAAGGTTTCTGACTAATAGATGGTAAAACAATGATTTTGAATCAATGGTTCTTAGCAAATTGAATTATTTACCTATTAACAGCCACCTGGCTGTTTCCAACAAAGGATTATTAGACACTGGTAGATTCAGAGAACTTGGTAAAATGCCAGATTTTGCTCATTTTCAAAGAAATCACAGCCTTAACTGAAGAAAATCAAATACAACATTAAGTAATGAAGTGAACTTCAAATAACTAGCATGATGCTCTCTAACAGTGCCTGAACTGAGACGCTAGACCGTGGCTGTGGCACACCTGCCTCAGCATTTACAAGCAAGCTTTTATTGTCATCTGTGTCCTCCAAGACCTATGAATAAGCATGTCAAGTACTAATAATTTTACTACATGTATTACAAAAAAGTAATGATTTCTTGAAAAATTTCCAATCAACCCAGTATTATTCAGCTCAAAACTCAAAAGGTACGAACTATATCAAAAGAAAGAATTCTTTTTGGAGTGACCTATTTTTAATTACAGCCATGAAAGAAAACTACACCATCTGCTTCACAGATCTTTTGGTATTAATAAATAAAACTGAGAGGGTTGTCAAAATGGAAAAAGTGTGAAGGAAAAAAAAGCATTAAAAACTAGACCATACTGATCTTCCTCAGCTAGTCTATCTGTGGTATTCGCTTTGTCTTCAGTGCTGAGATTCAAGCAACTATAATGTGCACTTTGTCTTAAACAGACATACAGGTTCATCATTATAAAATACATTGCCATTTCAGAATAAAGAGTAAGCAGGAGTATGAAATACATCTTCAAACTAAAGAGTATGTCCAAAAGTTGGGCAATGAAAATCTCTAAACTAAGGTGGTGCTGATTTGCACACCCTGATCAAGAATGAAGTTTTTTAAAGTTTCTCATTTAGAAATCAAACATCAAAGACTAACAAGAGCTGGGTGTGGTTAAACACACCTGCTGTCTAGCTACTCAGAAAGTGTCACCTAAACTCAATATTGGCTTGGGTAAATCTACCAACTAGCCAACTGACTAATCAAATGACAATTTTAGTTAAGATAAACAAGTGTTACCTGATGGCTCTACCATATTTCTAAAATTGGTAAGAAATAACTCAATGAGACAAAAATCTAAAACTAGTGCTATCTACTCACTCCTTACAGTGCTAAGAGCTACTCTTAATATTCAAAGGCAAGCCAACTGCAGATTAGAATGAAACCTCCCACACACAAAGGGGTTAAAACACTTAATTGTCTGTACTGCACAGATATTGAAATGTCATCTTATTAACATGACATCTTAAGCTGTCCTGTATTTTCTATACATAGCCCCCAAAGAAAAATACCTTGACCAGTATTTAAAGCATACCTACAAGTCCAATGTACTCAATGTTTTGATAAACAAGATTTTTTAAAAACTGAAAAATATGGTTATGAAATAATCAAGTAATGGTAAGTTATCTGAAAAAGTTTGTTTTTAAAAAGTTCGTACTGTAAAAGGTGGCAGTTAATGAATAAAGGCTAACTGTTCCGCTTTGAAAGAGTCTGTTCTATCAAACATCTGCTGCCTCTGGTATAATACAAGGACAGAGTATCATAACAGGCCTAAAAAACCAAAAAGCAACCAAGGCTTGCCACCCTTTCCTAGTAGCTACAAGCATTTAGTATAAAACAATCATGCCTCTAAAGAATTAGTTATTTTCTAATTTTTTTCTCCCCTCTAGCTTCTGCCCCTACTACAACAGGCAAAGTAAGACAGCTGTGGATATCTGCTGTTTAATGTTTTCACCAAATTCACTCACCCCAAAGTCAAAATACTTACAAATAAAGACTTTTAATTTCATAATTGATTTTAAATGTAAGAACTACAGTATTAGAAATTAGAGAAATTTAACATTTAAGTAGACAGTTACTGTTTTCCAGTTTTTTAGTTTATTGAGACAGGATTTCTGTGTGGCCCTGGCTATCTGCAAACTTAAAAATCTGCCTGCCTCTGCCTCCCAAGTGCTGGGGTTAAAGGTGTGTGCAACCAGCACCTGGCTAATGTTTTCCAGTTTTATAGTGAGAAATAATGCAGGTGAACTTCATGTTTACAGACCACTTGCAATTAATGACTGACAACAGTAACTCAAACCTATTCTTTCAGTTTGTTGGCTTTATTATTATTGAAAAATATACAATAAATAGAAATAAAACATGAAACACATCACAATTTTTCTGTTAGTAGTAAATTTATACATGGCCCATTTTTATTGCTGTATTTCTCAAGTTTTCTGTGATTGTTCCTCTTTTCCTTATTATAAACTTAAACAATTTTGGAAAAGATTGGCAATTGTATTTTAAATGCTAGTCAGGAGATTTTCAAACGAACCTCTGGATTTGTAATGTAAAGATGTCACAGATAATAAATGAAAGTGAGATGAAGAAACATCTTCTGTTGCAAGTGACATTTAGACAAAAGAGTTCCTTCAATCTAACTTTACTTACTTTGTTTAAAAGCGTGGTAGACATTCAGCAGTGTCAGATGATCTCCATCTATGTGGGCAAATCTCATCTTGGCCTCATCTGCAGCTTTCTTGGCCTCCGTGGGGCGAACAAAACACTGTGGGACTAAACAAGGTTGGTATGGGCCCAACACAAACGCCCATATCGATGAGTCACGCATTCACAGATAGAGGAACAAGGCCTAGCTAGGTCAGTTCACAGAGCATAGGGCAGGGCAGGATGGCCTCCAACTGCATCTTGGACTGTTTACTACCTTGATTTGGTACATCACCTAACCACATCTGTAAGACAAGAGGGTTTCAAAGCTACAGAGTACCTGATTATTTTAACTAGATCTAAAAGTAGGCATCAAAACAGCTATTCTGAAGGCCATCAATTACTAGAAAGCTCAACTTATTTCAAAAACCAGTGCTGATAGCTCTACCAATAACCAGAAATATGGTGTCAATAGCCTTTTAATGAACTAATTTTTCAAAAGGCCATCCATTCACCCCACTGAATGGCTGTAGTTAGGAAGCTGTACTTGCCCACTGAGTAACTAAAACAACTTTGCAACCATTCTACTGCCACATTTCTATCAAAATTGTTTCCCTAATCTGTGGCTATTACCAACTGGTGGGTATCACTATTAGCACCGGTGAGCACAGCATATGTAAACACAAAAAAAGAAAGAGGGAAAAATTCAAGAAATCTCGGGTTTGAAGAGAGCAGTAGTGGTGGAAGGTTAAACCGCCTTAGAATTAAGAAAATTCAAGGCCAGGATATTCAATCTAATGTTGCAGCATTTTAATTTCTAAAAAAATCAGTAAATAAAGCCCCAAGTTAAAAAAAATTGAATCAAACCCTCAATATAAAGTAAATCCAATATTAAAGAGTTGACAATTAGTCTAAAACAATATTTCAAGGGTCATCAAAATATTGAACTACAGTAGTTGTTTAGAGCCTCAACATTAATTCACAAACTTTTAAGTTGTTACAAAGTATGCACTACATTTTTTTTTTCAAATACAACCTTCCTTAATTCACTTTAGCAATTCCATAGTTATAAAAAGCAGTATGAAAATAAAATACTTAACAAGCTTGGGACTTTTCGATGTATTCTGAAGCTTTTATAACCTTACCAATAAAAATCATGACTTATCAGTTCAGATAGAAGAAAATGGGAATAATCGACAATGAGATCAAATACAGTATCAAATTATTCTTTCCCATACAGTTTTCCCCTTTAAAGATGAATGGAGCCAAACAAAGACATCAATGCAATCATAGTAAACGTTAAAGGTCTTGCTTAATATAACTGAAGCAAGGTAACTTGTAAGTACAGAAACATCTCACAGCTCTAAACACTAACATGAAATAGCCACCAGAGTTGAACAGGAATAAATAGACCCCATAGGCCTCTGGTTTCTAACTCAGAACCTCAAACTAACTAGCAAACAAAGCTTCACAAAGCTCTAACTGCTTTTTTGGCATGACTTCTCCCTCGCTGCACATTTTAACACTGTCCGGAAAATGGCCTGTTTAAAAAATAATCACTTAATGTTTACTCTCTTGCTATCTAAAGGCAACCACCAGTAAACTTTTTCCCTAATTCCTACTAGATGTAAGACTAACATCTAACTGGATGAATTCACTCTCACCACAAGGACCAACTGTAAAGGACTAATATTCTAAACACAAAAGTACTGTTTACTATGTCTGACACAAGAACCTACAGTAAGAAAATCCTGGCAGGTAACAGAAAAGCACACTAGTAATTCTTGCCCTAACTTGCCTCTAAAAACTAAAATCTTGGGAGAAATAAATACAACTGGGAGAACATAACAAAACATGTAAGCAAGGCAGACACCAACCTACCACCACCTCTGCAAATGAGACAATTTCTTTAAACATTGATACTGCCCTGCCCATCTGCTCTGAGTCTGATCAGTCATAACTCTGCAAGAAAACATTTAGCTACTTCTTAAATAAAAGTCACACCGTTAGAATATACCATACATCTGAACTATGCCATAATTTTATATTTAGAAAGCGTAATTATTCTTTAATTCCATAAAATTTGAATTTATGGCATTAAGTAATCAGGACCAATAAACCACTCTGCAATTAAAAGTCAGTTCTCTAGTACTGAAACTAGTAGTATACAGTAGTTTCATTTTCAGTATTATTTTCTACTTTGAGCTTTAAAAGAAAAATCATTTGTTTGCAACATTTCTTCTCCTTTCTGGAAATGTAATTTCCAAGTTAGATTAAGTTTCATTGCCACTAAGAAACAGCACTATTTTCTCAATGAAGGTCTAAGTTTGTAAAATTGTCATGTTTATCAAGAAGTTACATTTTTTAACCAAGTGTTTTTCTGCCATTTTAAGAGTATCAAAATCAGATTCTGATTTTTAAGTCCCAAATGATACATTGCTACTTCTGTGACACTAAATCAGAAACTCGTGTTTGTCACTGAATACACATACATGTAAAAAAGACTTAATTTAAATGTAACACAGGCTCACTGAATAGTATCAAACACTAACCAAGTCTTTGTATTCAATAGACCCTTAAAATAGCACTAATGGATCTGAAGGGAAAAATGCAGTTACGCTTGCATTCAATCTATTCCTATTGCAATTTCTATTTGGACTCAATAGAGCCAATGTTTCCTTTATTTTGTAAACAGAAACTTTAGTTTTGTAAGGGTTTTATAAAGCTATTTAGAAGGTATTTAGGAAACAAACTAAGTTCCTTCAAACCATCTATAAAATCTACTGTCATGCTGAATACTGATAGTAACAATAAAAACAACAAAGGAAGTTCACCCACACTCTGAAGAGCTGGGCTTTTGGTCCCTCCCCTCCATTACCTGACAACATAGCAGTAATAGATAGGACCTCATTAGAACAGTTGTAGTCACAACTTGCAATAACCATTTTAGCGAGCTGTGGATCTAGAGGAAACTCTGCCATCATGGATCCCAACTCAGTCAGATCTCCATCATCATTTAAAGCAGCCAAATAATTCAAAAGTTCTAGGGCTCTCATCAGAGTTTCTGGAGCTAAGGAAAAAAAAGGCAATCTATTAAACAAGTTGTCTTAAGTAAGCAAAAAAAATGACAAAGTGCAAACTATTATAAGCAATCTCATTTTTCACTCTACATTGGATCCAGTTCAGAACTCAAATTGTCATCAAATTCAGTAACACAGATATAGCAAACAACACTATACTAAAATGACTTTCAAGCCAGGAATGGTGGCAAATACCTGTAATTCCTGCATTTAGAAGCCAGGAGAATCAGTTCAAGGATGTCTTTAGTAAGACTGAAGCCAGGAGAAAATTACTTTTTCATAAAAAATTAGAAATTACAATTTTTACATTTCTATGCCCTGGCAATAACTCAGTTAACCTAGATTCCCAGACTAACATCTAGAGGGGCTTATTTGGTCATATAACTGCCACCTTTTTTAAAGTTGGAATACGACTTCATAAGACCAATATTAATGCATAATGGAGGCGAAAAGTAAAATGTACTTAATATACATATATACACACACACACACAATACACATATACACACATGCTCTATAGGATACACAGAAAAGTCTTTCTTTAACACAGGTGATAAAGGTCCTGTTTAAAGTCATACCTGGAGGGTCCATAAAATCAAAATGTACCAAATCATCAATACCAAGCTTCTTCAATTGTAATACAACTGATCCTAAATTAGAGCGCAAAATCTCAGGATAGGTATTATCCTAATAAAAGAAAAACACATGTTATAGTAGTAAGACCCTTAGTCCCTGTCTCCTTGCTTTAGTACTATATAACTTGTACATAACTATCTCATGGGGAAAAAAATACTTGAGAACTATACTAAAAGAAAAATCAGGCTACTCCCTTCCAACTACCTCTATAATGTATGTGTTTTCGAGCTAGCCACTTCAACTAGAAATGGTAAAAATAAAACAGATATATCAACAGGTTTTACACACACACACACACACACACACACACACACACACACACACACGCCTCATTCGGGGTAAAGGTGAGGAGCTTAGGCTCTAAAATGTTAGCTGAAATAAAGAAAGTTCCTTCCCTTCAACTAGAACATCACATTTAGTCTTCTAAATACAAAAGGTACAGCAATTCTCCTTACCTGCATTTCGGTTTTATAAGCTTTCTCTGTGTAAAGCCGGAAGCACTTTCCAGGTCTGGTTCGCCCAGCTCGACCAGCCCTTTGCTGAGCTGAAGCTTTACTAATTGCTGTCACCAAAAGAGACTCAACTCTGATTCTGGGATTATAGACCTATTAGAATGGAAACAATGATTCTCTCTTGAGCAAAACACAAAATTGAGCCCAATACAATCACTCACAGGCCACGATTAATGCCGAAATAAAAGGTAGTTTTGCTGACCATGAAAATCAGCTCCCATGATTGGAACTGCTCACTCCTGTCATGATCCACCTTACTTTTTCAGGCATTCTGGCTACCATTCCAAAAGACTGAAACTAAAACATACATTTGTCTCTTTTAACTTAAACTTAGCCATATTCTTTAGTGAAGGAAGGATTCTGCCTGACCCCTGCCAAGAAAGGACAGACAGCAATTTAACGTGTTGGGTTTCGTTTTGTTTTGTTTTTATTTGGGTATTGAGACAAGATTTCTCTGTGTAGCTTTGGAACTTTTCCTGGAACTCACTCTATAGCCCACGCCGGCCTCTAACTCAGAGATCTGCCTGCCTCTGCCTCCCAAGTGCTGGGACTAAAGGCGTGTGCCACCACTGCCAGGCCTAACATCTGTTGTTAAGAATTGGCAGTAAGTAACTTAGTTACATGCTCTTTAATGGGAAAGATTTCTGTTAATATACCTATAGATTACATTATGTTAACTTATTCAAAGTATATTTGACAAATAAAACAGAACATTTTAACAACTATTCATTTAGAAGTGATAGTGTTCCTAGTTCTTATCCTAGAGGAAGAAATTATTCTCAAAAGTATCCCCAGTACATAGAACAGAAACTAATTCTGAATGAGTAGCTGATCTACAGCCTATGATCCAGGATTGTCTATTACTACCACTTTTCTCCCTAGGTGAGACCATATGCCTAAGCCATCACTCTCCTACATAAAAGGGCCACCAAAGCAGCCTCATACTGGAGCACGTGGGGAGTGTAGAATAGATTTATTACTGAACACAGTACTGATTTCTGAAAGCCAAAATTAGGGAAGTAACCCAAAAAATTACTTTAACCACAAGATGAGCAAGCATTAAGCACCCTCAAGCTCACACAGTATGAAGTAAGCTCCAGAATAGTTACCTTTTGCTTTGCAAATCCAGGGTCAATCACGAACACCACACCATCTATTGTCAAAGAGGTCTCCGCAATGTTAGTTGACACAACCACCTGGTCAGGAAGCAAGCAACATTACCATGACTTAAAGCTAAGACACTGTCACTGACAGAAGGACTTTAAATCAGTAAATAAAAGATCTAAGATGTTCTCTTCAATGACTAAGGCCTTAAAAGACAAGCTAAAAGAGCAATATTAACCATTTCAACTTACCTCAACAGCAATTTTTCAACAAAACTTGATTATCAACTACACTGATTATCCAAACAAATAAAAATGCAGCATCAAAAGGAAAGTAATGAAAAATAAGCATAGTTTATAAAATCTCTTAATTGAATGAATGTCTTTTCAAAGTTCAAACAGCATGTATTTCTTTCAGTGTTTTCAGGTACTGTTTACAAGGAAAAGTTTACATGTATAACACAAACTCACACACCACAATAGTTTGATGGAGAAAAAAAAATGACAGGGAAAAAAAAAGTTAGGATCCAGTAACTTACAATAAAATGTAAAAGTTTTACAAAATATAATGCAGTGTCTACTACTGTACACACAAAGCATTGTTTAGGAAAAACAAAAACATTTACTAACAGGGAACAATACTTGATGTATTCACATACTATTATGATAGTCTTTCCCCAAATTTGCATGTTTTTCCAATTTTAGAATCTCTTCAGAAATTTAGTTTGAAAGGGTTCATTCATCTGAGAGATTGCTTAACTAGCAAGAACTCATTTGGTCAAAGACAGAAAAGGGAAAAAAAACTGGCTTGACTTGGAAAATGGTTTTAAAAATTTTTTTCTACAAAGACAAAAGTGGTTCTTTCTTGCTGGTAATGCTGACATTTGGAGACATGTATGCAAGTAGTTGACACTGATGTATCCAAGTATGCTCCTACATAGCCTTTATAATTTGGAAGGTGAGGTTATAGACATAGAAGGTGTAAATGGCAAAGAAATGCTTTGAGATTTAAAAGGGAGTGATCTTCTACCTGAAGATAAAATAGCTTTTAGCACAGGACTTGAATGTTAACACAAAATTTCTCAAAAGAGAAGAGCCACAAGAGGGTCAGCTTAGCCATGGATCTTTATGTAAGTACAACTACAGAAACACAGAAGAACTAATAGGACATTGTATTTATCCCTGTTCTTTCACTTCAAGAAAAAAGTAATTTTGTAATTCAAGAGCCTTAAATTCAGTGACTAATGTTTACTATTTAAATAATATAGACAATTGTTTTCTGATTTTATAGCTAATGGGGAAGATTACCCAAATACCAGCATAAAACTTTGGATCTACCAACAAACACTTCAGAACCATTTAATGTCAAAAGGTTTCTTTTACACTGGTCAATTAAAAAAAAAAAAAAAAAAAAAAGCTTGACAAATGGCAGAGCTATTTTCCTACCTATAGATTACATATTTATAGAATCAATAATTAGAAATGAAATAAACATAAAATATATAGTACTAACGGATAGAAAGTATAACCCACTGCGCTATTCTTGTAAAAAGCCAATTTGTTGTGACTGGAACAAAGATACACAAATTGTCGAAGCTAGAAATCAAACCAGAATAGTATCAAATTATTAATATCCCTAAGTGTCAATTTGCTTTTAGAACTCTACATACTAGACTAGTTACCAGAGTAGTGAGGAACAAAATTAGAGATCTGATATTTTAAATGTCATATAAACTACCAAAAACATGTACTTCTGACTTATACATTCAAAAGATACACATTTGGGACAGTCAAGGAAGACAGTTAATTTGTGTTATGTTAAAAGTACATTTCATGGGGTTCTTGTAATATACAATGTGATAAAAATTTCTTGGTGTGATCAATTCTGAGGAATTAAAAATAAACATCTATGTTAGAACAGAAGCACTGTTTCATCACTTGATAGTCAATCTTCAAGTAGCATATACCCTCTGGATATGATGAATAAAAACATGAAGATTTACGTCATTCGCAAAAGAGAACTGATGGTGGGAAATGTCATAATGCTGCTTAGAATATAAGTAACTTAAAAGCTGTGGTGGTTTGAAAGAAAATTGCCTTTATAGGCTCACAGGAGAGTAGAACTATTAGGAGGAGTAGGTGTAGCTTTGTTGGAGAAGGTGTTTGAGCTCTGAGGTGGCAGAAGTTCAAGGCTGCCCAGTGTTATTACTGTCACTTCCTGCTGCTTGGGGATCCAGATGCAGAACTCTCACCTATCTCTCCAACACCGTAACTGCCTGCATGCTACCATGCTAAGGGCCGAAATGTTAATGGACTAACCTCTGAACTGTAAGCCAGCCCCACAATTAAATGGTTTCCTTTATAAGAGTTGTTGTAGTCATTAAGAGCCTAACTAAGACACGGGCACTATATTTTTTCCTAAAATTTCAATATTTAAAGACTATGATGTCCACAAGTAACTAACACCAAGGAAAGCAAGACTATGGAGAAAGATTGTTTCACTGAAAAAAAGAACCAGGTGGTGGCGGCACACATCTTTAATACCATCACTCAGGAGGCAGAGGTAGGCAGGTCTCTGAGTTCAAGGCCAGCCTGGGCTACAGAGCTAGTTCCAAGAAAGCCAAGGTTACACAAAGAACCTTGTCTTAAAACACGCACGCACGCACACGCACCTCCAAGTATTTAAGAAAAAGTTAATTATGCTAACTCGGCAAGCTCCATGTCATTACTTGTGTTTGTTGCTAAGCAAAAGCCAAATCACACAGTATGTTGAGTCCTTCAAGTCTGGAGGCTTTTCATTTGATAGTCACTGAGGTCTCTACCACCAAAAGGACAGGATTTAAAAAATGAGGAAAAGTAGTTTAGGAAGAAAAATACACAAAAAAGTTGTTAGAATTAAAAGGGCAGTGGTGGCGCATGCCTTTAACCCCAGCACATGGGAGGCAGAGGCAGGCGGATTCTCTGTGATTGAGTCCAGGCTGGTCTACAGAGTGAGTTCCAGGACAGCAGGAGCTACACAAAAAAATCCCGTCTCAAAAAACAAACAAATAAAAAGATTATTTCTTCTATAGCCTTGACCACTAAATCTTAAATGTGAGATGTAACAGTTAACCATCCAATTAGGAACTAGTCAGCAGACAGTGATCTTGAATTAGTCAAGGGATTTGCATAGACCAGTGGGAATGTTACAAGCCTTTTCTAGACTGTAACTTTGTAATAAGTGTTGAAAAATAGCCTTGCAAAGTGTTAAAATCTCAGGACTAAGAAAATATCTTAAGGTAAATTGCCCACAATTCAGACTAAGTCCTCAGTTGGCACCAGCACTAAAATTTCTAAGAATTCTAAGTTATCCTCAATAACTAGCCGCTAATAGAACCAATGTTTAGCTCACTAACTGCTCTTCAAATACAACTCAGGGTGCCTGGATTTCCCTTAAATTAAAGTAATTTGCATCTTTAAGCCACCAGAACATTAGGAGGAGTGTTCCCTGCCATTTCAAAGACATCTTTTTTTGAGACAGGGTTTCTCTGCGTAGCTTTGGCTGTCCTGTAATTCACTCTGTAGACCACACTGGTCCTGAACTCACAGAAATCCACCTGCCTCCTGAGTGCTGGGACTAAAGGTGTGTGCCACCACTGCCCAGCTCAAAAACATTAGCTAGTACAGTTAACTATCATTAAATAATGGATCAAAACTCCTCCCTTCAAAAGCATGGAATCAAGTCCACAAGAGCCAGATCCCTTTTTACTAAGCAATCCATTATTTTGAGGCTTAGTACGCTATAGGTTAATCAACAGAAAAAAAACCCAGCTAACTATTTTAGCCTGGAATGGTGTTTCATGCTGGTTATTCCAACATTCAGGCTACTCAAGTAGCCTGTTGAAATCAGATGGATTAAAATGACTGTCTCTCTCCCTCTTTCCCTCCCTCCCTCCTGTTAAATTCTGCTGCATCTTTTAAGTTTAGTGACATACTTCAAATAAATCAGCATTTTAAAACTATAGACATACAAAATACAAATATTTTCACCACAAATGTTCTTCCTGGACAGCAGTATTAACTCTACCACAGATATACTGTAACATGTCCTAGGGTAAGCATGAACATTTTCTAATAAGGGAAGTTCAACCCAATGAAGTGTATTAGATAAGAAATTAGTAGGAACATTTTCAAGTTGAACTCACTGCTCTAGTATTTTTCAAAAGTGCAGTCTTATTTTCAAGACTATTAAAACCTGAAATCTTAACATCTTAGCTTATTTTGAAACTAGTACTGAGCACAGTGCCTTAGTTGGGATACCCTTGTTCCCTTACCTAGACCAATTACACATCCCTCTACCAAAAGAATGTTAATATAGTTCCTGTCCTCAAGGAATCCATGTATTTCTGCAATGTGGTAATGCTTCCGTGTCTATACAGAGTCAACATTTAACACTTACTTAAAATTCTATTTTCTCACAAAAAACTCTAGGAAAGGGCCAAAGCACTGAGTTAAAAAACAAACAAACACTTAGATGTGGAGTGTCGTTCATCTAATAGGACAAAGACAGTACATGGCCATCTTCCCTCCCTTTCTTGTAAGCACCTTCCATCTGCCAGAGAAAGCACTTGTTTTCCCTTTTTTTTTCTTCCTATGACTGGGTTTCCTCTGTGTACCCTTGGCTGTCCTGGAACTCACTTTGTAGACTATGCTGGCCTTGAACACACAGAAATCCACCTGCCTCTGCTTAAAGGTGTCCACCACCGCCACCACCGCCCACAGTTCGCTTTCTTATACAAGAATTTAAAAAAATAAATAAATGCAGTTCACCTTAACACACTTTTCCATTTACTTCTAAAATTCAGATTATTTTGTTGTGTCCAATCACACATCCAGAACTTTGGTATGTATACCAAGCAAGACTGGCCTTGAATTTGTGCTAACTCTTTTTTTAATGAAAGTTTCTATTCATAACCCAGGCTGATTTTAAACTCGTTATCATCCTGACAAAGATTTTAAAATCTTTATCACTTCTCTGCAAGTGTGCTAGAATTACAAACACGTACCATGACACCCAGCTTATAATTTATAGTTGTTCATATTTGGTATCTCATAACTTTTCTATTATCAATAACTATAAGGAATATTTAATGTTACCTTTCTTCCAATTGCTCCATTCTGTTTTTTTGGAGGTGGTGGCTCAAAAATGCGTTGCTGTTGCTGGGGTGGAAGTGTAGAATACAATGGAATGATTTTAATATCTCCAACTTCAGGGCCCAAATCATCAACCTCACGCTTTATTCTCTTACAAGCTTCATCAATTTCCTACAAAACAGAAACACTGAATGAAAACAAAAACCGTGGAATATAAAATATTCGGTATAATCACCATTGTATATATTTCATTTGACATATCAATAATCTGACTTCATTTTCTTATTGATAATCCATGCCTATCATTTCATTGATAATCTATTTGTAATTTGGTAACCAAAATTAAAGAAATTCAGTGTGATTTTGAAACAACCAATGAAATTTTTGATTTCTGTATTGAGTCAAATCTGTAACTGCTGTGTTTGCATTCCCTACCCCTTTTCTTCAAGACTCGGATATCCTAATTAATTCTCAACAAATTGTTTTAAAATTGAAATTTCTCACCCAGGAATATTGAACTGCACTCATAACCTTTTCAATTTTTACAATCTAAAAGAAACTGATGTGTTAGATACTTAAAATAAGCCAATTAGGCTTTAATGTCACATATCACTAATGCAATTATATGGAAGAATTGCTTTACTGTACCTAATGAGAACAAGCACCTTTACATTATCAACATAGATATTTCAAAAGTAAGCTGATGAGCAAATGCCTTAGAGCTGCTTCAGAATTTTCCTCACCAGAGCAAACTATTCCAATGCATTTGTATTCAAATACAAATTTAAAGACATAATAAATGCATTTGAGAGTGGAGCATTAACTCTGGAGTGGCAAATGGCTTACAAAGTGAAGGTTGGTGGACAAATGTTTTGCTGAAACAATTAAACATGGAAGTACATTAATTTATTAAACATCTGTCATCTATTTAACAAGGCAGTCAGCTATTCTAACGAATAAACTATTCAAAGTGTATCAACAAGAGAAAAAAAGGAATTTCAGGTGAACTAGATTTGTATCAAACTAGGTTTCCTGCAATGATTTTAAACCAACTTGCAATTGTTTCTGTGTTAAAGAATATAAAATTTGGGCTGGAGAGATGGCTCAGAGGTTAAGAGCACTGACTACTCTTCCAGAGGTCCTGAGTTCAATTCCCAGCAATCACATGGTGCCTCACAACCATCTGTAATGAGATCTGGCGCCCTCTTATGTATACATAATAAATAAATAAATCTTAAAAAAAAAAAAAAAAAGAATATAAAATTTGGGGCTGGTTCACAAGCTAAGCATACTGGCTGTTATTCCAGGATTCGAGTTTGGTTCCGAGCACTGATATGGTAGCTCACAACCATCTGTATGTAACTCTGTACTTGGTGCTCTGTTCTAGCCTTCTGTGTATAAGGTATACAACACATACAAGCAAACATGCATACACACCAAGTTAAAATAAAAATATACAATCCCTGTATAAAAGAAAACCTTTTTGCCTACTTCAAAATACCAATTTTCTTAAGTATCTTAAGGTTGTTTAATAGAAGAAAATTACTATTAAAAAAATCCACTGTTTCGAGCCAGACAATGATGGCACACATCTTAAACCCAACACGCAGGAGGCAGAAGCATGTGGATCTCTATGGGTTCAAGGTCAGCCTGGTCTACAAAGTGAGTTCCACGCCAGGGCTATACAGAGAAACCCTGACTTGAAAAAACAAAAACAAACAAAAATCCAATGTTTCTTTTGAAACTACCTCAAATTTCTAGAAAATGAAAATTGAATCCCATATATTTAAAAAAAATGTTTAAGTCTTTCTAGGAAAAAAAATGTACTTTTAAATAGTCTATCTAGACCAGAATGCCCTTTGCTGGCATGTAAATACAGAACTAAGACCCTATCTAAGTGAAAAAAGACTTTAAATAAAGAAAATTAAGACCCCCAACATTTGATTTGTTAATGTCAGCAACATTAAGAGTGATCAACCTAACATCTACACTTCAAAAGTCTTTGCTAATAAACACAATGAATGAAATAAATAAATAAATGCAAAACAAACCAGCCAAAAGTCTTCGAATTCAAAACATACCAAAAGTTCACAGCTACAATTTCACAACATGCCAGCACACACCCAAAAACATGGCTTACTGCCTTCCTTTCCCCAATGAATGAAATGAATTGTATTAAGCTGGCTCAGGAAAAGATTCTTCTGGTTCTCCCCATGAGATCACCTGAAACTTCCAATACTATTCAAATATGCCTAGTTGTTGGAGCAGATTTAAGTCAAGAGGAAGTGAGAAATTGTAGAGCAAACATAAGACAAAATGAGGACACCATCAACACCGACAGTTGCAGGATGAATGCTGTTTACTGCCATTTGAAAAGCAGTACGTCTTGCAGAAACTTTATGGAAATTTCCCACTTTAACTGCATAAGAAGAATGAGTAGTAACAAAAGAAGAAAACTTTACCCAGAAAACTGCATTTGCAACACATCTTAGGCTCACAAAAGAACTAAGGATGAGTCTCTAGGAAAAGAATTTACAAACACCTTTCCCCAAGACAGTTGGCAATGTCTACATATGTTTTTGCTGGCACCTCTCACTCAAGAAGCATTGCCATATCTAATATAGATAGGCTGGGAATACTGATAAATGTCCTACCATGCACAGGCATCTGATAACACCAATTTTCCAACTCACAACACAAACAGTATTTAGGCTAAAAAGCCATACTCTGCAAGGAAACCATGTCCAAAGGCACAAATCCTAAGGACAATTCCAGGATTAAAGAAATTATTGAAAATTTACAATTCTCAACTGCATGGCATTGCTAAAAATATCATCTAGCTAACAGTTCTATGGAAGCTGGACATGATAAAAAGGTTTTGGTGCAACGGAAGACTAGAGCGGTTTTCCACAACACTGTTTAGATGTCATTATGTACCACAGGAGGGATCTTTTGGAACTATAAACACATCTCTGGAAAGGTGACCCAGTGTCTGAAATGAACTAAGGAGCTTGTAGGCAATGTAAACTCTGTGTTTCCTCCTCAAACTTCACTATTTCAAAAAAAAAAGAAAACACTGAACAGAAACAAGAACTTGTTTAACAAATTCTCTCCCTTCAGACCAGAAATCTATTGACCATACTTAAGACATTCTAGAACAGGACTCAGACCTTCAAGTGTAAAAGGTACCCAATATTTAAAGGACTACAACCATCTACATTTCAACTGAATACTTTTCTTCAATATGCACCCCCTTTAAATAGAAATACATAGGAAAATGTGGTTTAAACATTTCATACACTCAACAATTAAGCTGAAGGAAGAACTTGAATGGTTAATGTGAGAAAACTATGACCAGCTTTTCCATGGAAGTTTAGAGTTGCTGGCTAATAGAAACTACTCAATGAAAACTACATAAAGCAAATGGTGATACCTCTTGGCCAGTCAAGAAAAGGAGAAGGTCTCCTTCCTCCTCTTCACACATATGTATCTGGATCACTGTTCGAATTGCTGCTTCAAGATAGTCTCTCTCTGGTTCTGGAGTATAAAAAATCTCAACAGGATGTGTTCGGCCAGGAATAGTTAAGAGAGGACAATTATCAAAATAAATCTGGAATTTCCCAGCATCAAGGGTAGCACTCATAACTATAACCTGTAGGAGGAAAACAGTAAATTACTTTTGCAGTTTTATCTTTCAAGATTCTTACATAATCTCAAAAGGAAAAAAAAAGTAGTTATTGTCCTAAGTAAGCATATATTATCAGCAATAAAGACAGCCCTTAAGGCTGGGTGTAGTGGTGTATGTCTTCTTTAATCCCAGCACTAGGGAGACATGGGCAGGCATGTCTGTGAGGTCGAGGCCAACCTTGTCTACATAGTGAGTTCAGGACAGTAAAGAAATATTAAAAATGAAAGTAGGGACAGTGTAGTAGCATACCAAGGTAGATCACTATGTGGGTTCAAAGACAGCCAGAGTTATATAGTAAAACCCTGTTTAAAAAAAAAAATAAAAATAAGCCAGGTGATGGGGACATATGCCTTTAATCCCAGCACTCAGGAAGCAGAGGCAGGTGGATCTCTGTGAGTTAAAGGCCAGCATGGTCTACATACACAGTGAGTTGCAGGACAAGCCAGGGAAATAGAGAAACCCTGTCTCTCCAAAATTAAATAAACACACACACACACACACACACACACACACACACACACACACACACACTAAAATATAGCTATTTGTATTTTAAAATACTAGACTATCAGGTAAGTATCTTCTCATAAGCCCCATGTAAGGGACACACTCATGACGCATTATGAAAATAAAGAGTGGTTAATATGCAATAATATATTTACTGACAGATTTAACTATCTCCAAATAGGAAGGGAGAAGGGGGACAACAAAACCCAACAGACCAGATAAAAATGTATTTATTTCTTCTAAATTATCTTTAATGAGCACAGCGTATTTTGAAAACCTAAAGTACATTAGGGTCTTCGGGCTAGCTGGCCCCCAAGGCCCAGGGGTCTTCCCATATCCACCTCCCTGACCCAGGGTTTACAAGACGGTGCTACCACACTTAATGATCATAAGACTTTTTCTTTGGGGCTCATGTCCTTGTGTATAGTTACTCCCACCCTGTTATACTATAGAATCCAACACCTAGTTACTCCCACCCTGTTATACTAGGGAATCCAATACCTCTGGCCTCTGCTGGCACCTGCACTCAAGTGCACATTCCTAGGAGAAAGAGCACACACATGCGCGCATGCACACACATACATACTTAAAAACAAAAACCACTCCTTCACCTTTAAATCTGATCTCTGTCTTACAACTTCCTTCAAAACACCCATGAGAATATCTGTAGCCAATGTTCTTTCATGAGCCTCATCAAGAATTATCACACCGTAACGCTCCAGGAGGGGATCGTTCATAGCTTCCCGGAGTAGCATCCCGTCAGTCATATACCTATAATCAATCACAAAGACAACACTAGTCAGGACTCAGCTATGTGGTTTTAAGACTAACCATACTGACATAAGTAACAACTGCAAAAATTAAGAATAGTTTGAAGAGTACATGAAAGCTAATTACCATAAAATCTTACCAAATATTGCAGTATACTGAGAAACATAATGTAACTCCTGACTGTGCCATACAATGATATGATATTCTAAGAAACATAACACACAAACTGCTAAAAACCAAATTTGTCACTTAAATTTAAAAAAAAAAAAAAAAACTAAAAAATTTCAAAACAAGCCAATAAACCATTTTACGCTATTTCATGCCACCACACTACTCAAATGTTACTACATACAAAATTCCATTTTGGGAAAAAAGAAACCCTAACGTTTAAGGTAATGTTAACAACAGCTGACACCACAGAAGTCTACTATCCCCCTCAATACCATGACATGACCTAAAGGACAAAATGGGTTCGTTCATCAAAGCTCTGGGAATGACAGCATCAGCCCAAGAATGCTGACACTTACACTGAATGGTAAACCAAAAAAGGAAAGAAACCAGGCTTAGAAATGACTTCAGAGAATGCAGGTCATATGGACTCCAGCCAGTACAGGAGCCAAGAAGAGTCAGTATGAGAGCAAGGGTAGACTATTGTCGGGGACAGCCATTCCACTCTGGCCAGTGCTGTACCTAATACAGAACAACTATCCTTAAGTTTGGCACCCGGACAAAAACATAGTATGCCTTTAAATGCTAAAGTCACAGTTCATGGTCAGTTAAATAAAAGCTCATTATTTTATTTAGAAATTTAAATGGTATACAAACTCTGAAGCCATCATTTATGACTTCATTTTGGCTCACTGTCCTATGTCTAACCATACCTAATCTTTCAGGAGCCAACTTGACTTCAGTTTATACCATCTACTGAAGCAGTTAAATTCAGCAATCTGATAGCATACAAAATAGTGAACCCCTCTCTTTATTTCATCTACAGTAATTCTAAATTTATTACAAATATTCAGCAAAGAAGTACACCTTCACTACATACGAGTCAAATTTCAGACAAGGACTTGTTATATAGCACTGGCTGGCCTGGGCCTCATGATGCTTATGAAAGTCAACCTACTACCCTGGTCCCTATTTATATAGTCTGTGTTTCTTTAGTGTTCTTTGAAAAATAAACCACTGCCGTTTCTGCAATCAACTCCCAAGATTTTATTTTAAGCACATGAAAGAAAAAAAAAAAAATCACTGTTAATTAAACAATGACCGAATGTCCTAACCACTGGCTTCTAGATGTCTTGAAATGTTTCATCTATTTGAGGGTATTTGGCAATAGCTGCTTTCAGATGAGCTACTGACATGAGCTAGGCAATTCAGTGACAAAATAATTGTGGATAAGTGCCTTAGCTAAAACAAAATTCTTGTTTGAACTTTAAGGGGACATGAAAGAATTACTTCTTATTTCAACAATATTTGTTCAAATGTCTAGATAGCATACCTCAGTGCTGCTTCTACACCTTTGTGAACTATCAGTTGCTAGTCTTTCAATAGGAAACCATACATTTCTGAAAGCACTTTAATTAGCAGATTAAATCAGTCTGTTATTTCAAAAAATTCACAATATATACTTGAAATTACAATACACAAACTAGGTCAGTATCAAATATTCACAGAAAATGACAACCTCCAAATTCCTACCGATTGTAAGACTTCATCTGATTCTAAGATGTACTTCAATTTATAAGGAAGTTACAAAACTGGCATATTATTAAGTCTCTAATTTGTATAGGCTTCCAATCATAATTATTCAACAAATTAAATCCAAGTAAAATAAACAAAAAGCTGGTGCTGAGTAACAGTAACCTAACTTAAGTAATTTTCAACTAATATATACAAATAGCATAGAGTTCCCAATAAACTGTAGGTAACTTACTCCGAACTAATGAGTGCTAATGAAAATAAACTTCTGGATGTTTCTATAAAGGATGTTTCCAAGAACTTTAAAGTGAAAGAGTAAGATCCACTCTAGCTGTGGGTGTCATCATGCCAGAGGCAAAGGTCCTGGATTAAAAACCACCACCTGAGCTTTCCTTCTACTTCTTCACCGCAGAAAAGAGTTCTGACCAGCTGCCTCGCACTTCTGACCACCATGCACTCTTCATGATGTTCCCCATCCCTTCTTAAAAGATAAGCCAAAATGAGCTTTCTCCTTTATGTTGCTTGTCTGATGTATGGTCACGGCAAAGAGAAAAATAAATTAACACCCAAATTAATATGCCTACTTTATAGAAAGCAATCTCTTTAAAGTTATCAAGAAGAATCAACATTTCTGAAGGACATTATCATCTGTTGAATATGGTATCTTTGGAGGATTGGTTTCAGTATACCAAGCAGATACCAAAATCTGTGTGGCTTTTGAAGTCTTATATAAATTAGCCTGGTATTTGCATATAACCTAAGTATTTTCCTATACATATATTTATTTTCTAGATGTACATCACATAACAGGATGCAAATGTTATATAGTTTTATTCTTTATGGAATGATAACTAAGTGTCCAAGATTAATAGTGATATTTTTTCTGGATTATTTTCAATTTTCACTTTCACAAATGCCAAAGTGTCAATTCTATTTACTTTTATATGCCTTACCATCCCACCTTTAGCTACAGAATTTCTGGATGACAATGGTAACAGAGAGAACAAAGCAAAAATGGCTTCATTAAGAGAAGATAGTTCTATAATAAAGACTGTCCCCATCCCAGGGTATTTCAACTTTACCCTAGGATTATTTGTGTATTAAAAACACAGGATTTCTGATTGGCTAACTCAAACACTTATATAATATTAAATAAAAACTTTAAGCAAACCTACCCAATATGAATGAACAGTTTTACAAAAAGATAGTTCTGTTGTCTAATATTAAGATCTCTTTAAAACAGCCTATTTATAATACCTGGCTAAGTTATAGACATTCCAACAAGCTGAGTTTGGATAGTTAATAATCTCAGTGTCTGCATAAATATTCATAGCCAATAAATTAAACAAATCCTTCTGTTATGAAACCACCCAAATGACTTTAAATTTATGAAAATCTCTTAAATAACTTAGGTCTATAGAAGCATGTTTTCATCTTAATGTAAAAAGTAACATTACTATTAACTCAAGATAACTGAGGATGTCAACAACCATTTCTTGATTATTTTCACAGGATCAAGTTTAATCTGACAAGACTGAACAATAAGTACAACAGTACATCATGTTACTGGCTACAGCAGTTCTCAACCTTCCTTATGCTGCAATCCTTTAATACAGTTAATTCTTCACATTTTACGGACTCCCAACCATAAAATTATTTTTGTTGCTACTTCATAACTTTACTTTTGCTACTGTTATGAATCACAATGCAAGTATCTGATAATGGAAGACATCTGACATGGAACCCCCAAAGGAGTCACAGCCCATAGGTTGAGAATCACTGGGTATAGTTAGAACTAGATGTAGATGCTCATCTAAAGAAATATACACTACTTTAGATACCTTAATATTCTAATAAAGCAAGCAAAGCAAAAACTAGGGAATATCAAACCCCCTTTGTGATACATATTCAATCTCAGCTGAAATACTTAGCCCAGACACCTAAACACACAGCTTTGTTATGGTATATAGATTTAATGTATTTAGTCTGTTTCAGAGTTAAGACACCTACAAGAAAAACCCTAAAAATTTAATAACCGAGAAAGAAAGAAAAAAAATCAAATCATTTTAAAATACTTTCACAACACGTGCAACTCTAAATTGTGAAGGCTATATACACTCTCTTACCCTGGACAATATGGCAAGAGCTGAGGTTGTCATTTCTATGCAGAAGTTTCTAAAACATTGGCACTGTGTAAACAAGTGAGCCTTTCTACAATCAATCCTTTTTAAACACATAAATATTAGAACTATAATAGAAAATCAAGTTAGTTTACACTAAGAGAGGTCAACAGTATTCTATTTTCAGAGGGCAAGAAGCATTTCCCTTGTAAACCAAGGATCTGAGTTCAGTATTATGTTTAGAAAAACCAACTTCAAAACTCCACAACAAAGCTGTGGAACACAAGTTTCCTACACACATTTAATAAATAAAGAATTATACTTGAATAGTAACAATTATTTTAGTCTTTTTTAGAGTTGCTTAAAGGGTCAACTAACCATTTGTTCTCCAAGGTCAAACTAAACCATTTAGCTTAAGTGCTACTGAGCCTACTACTATAAATTACTTTTAAATTGTACAATTGTGGCCTTAAAGTAGTAGCAGACCTTTTTACTTCTTACCTCAAGCCCTAAAGTTATTTGCCTACATTCATTCTACAATGACAAACATCAAATTTTAATTCATGCTAACCTCCTTCAACTGTAATTCAATTATTATGCTATATAGAACTTTATTAGATTGCTTTCTTAAGCCCCTTTTTAATTAGTTTAGCTGATGTCTTCATTACTTTTCTATTATTGTGAAGAGAGACATCAAGACCAAGGCAACTTACAAAGTTTTTTTGGAGGAGGCCCGCTTTCAGCCTCAGAGGCTGAATCCATGACCATCATGGCAGGAAGGATGGGAGCAAAGAGGCATGGCACTGGAGCAATACCTCAGAGCTTATATAGTACCAGAAAGTTGGAGGGAGAGAGATGAAACTGTGACCCACCCTTAATGACACACTTCCTCAAACAAGGCCACATCTTTTCCTCCAAGACTATACCGCTTCCTTAGAGGAGTCCTTCCCAAACAGTCCAACTGGTAACCAAAGATTCAAATATTTGAGCCTATGAGGGCTACTCTCACTAAAATAATCACAGCTGGTAAGATTCAACTTATCAAGACAGAAATGTACTACCACTATCACCAGCAGCAACTGTTAGCCATGTTGACTACACTGCTAATCTGAATGTCAGGAGTTGTACACAGATCAAGATACTCAGAATAATCCTTGAGACAGTTACCAGCTCCATCTTCTGAAAACTTCCAACTAATTATCACACTTTAAGTAACAGGGCTAGTACCAACTCAAGACCCTAGGATAAAGGAAACCTCATCTTGGTTCTCAAATTCCCCATCTGCTAGAGCACTGTGCACTGTTGGCCTGCACTCTAGACTCTAAAATCTTATACAGTTGGCACTTCAGTATTAAATTTGCCATGTGATAGCTCATAATCCACTGGGTGCCAACCTTAAATGTTCTGTACCACCAAGATCCTTACTGAGTAGGGTTTGTATTTTGCTCGGTAGGACCTTTGGTTTCTTTCATCTTCTTGCCTACCTTTGAAATTAAAACAAGTCTACAAATTTTATGATCTAGATTGTAAAAAACTACTTTTGTTAAAAATGTATTTCCTTCGAGCTTTACATGGGGCAGTTTATGATAGATAATGAAACCCAAGGCTGCCCTCTCACATATTTCAACCACATCCTTTTGAATTTACCTTTTCTTAGCTTCCTAGCAGCTTCCTCTCAAATTATACTCGAGATAAAATTCTCAGTAGAGTATCAGGACAATAGTCAACAGAAAAAAACTCATGTCCCCCCAAAAATTCTTTGTTTTATAAACTAACCTCAGACTGGATCTCCTTTAAAATTCCAAAACCAAAGTTACTCAGATAACCAAAACATATTCAGAATGAAAAGGAAATTACATAAATCACTCAATCCCCCATGTCCTACTTCACCAACAGAACCTTTAAGGAAGTCAGGGGATTTTAGTGAATCTGCCTCCTTTCCTAATTTTGCTAAATATTCATCAAGATTTTTGTAGTTACAAGTTTCCCATTCCTCTACTGCTATTTGACTTCTTCAGATTAAGTGGAGAAGGGAAGGAGAATCCACAAAAGTTCTATACAAGGGAAGTACAGGAAACAGACATAAATCCTGTCCACAGATATTATGGCTCAACTAGGCAAGACAGATTAAAATTGCTTCCTTGATCTTTTTTTTTTTCCAGAGCTGAGGACCGAACCCAGGGCCTAGCAAGTGCTCTACCACTGAGCTAAATCCCCAACCCCGATTCCTTGATCTTACACTGTGTCCATAATAATCTAATTCTTTAATATCTTAAAAGCAATCTGGCATAAAAGTGCTCATACAAGTTTGTTCAATGTATTTTTTTTATTAGAAATGAAAGATCTATAGTATTTTCTAAAAAAAAAAAAAAAAGTTAGCTACTCCACATGGTAACACATGCCTCTAAATCACCCCTTAGGAGGCAGTAAGGCAGAACTCAGTTCTAGGCCATCCTGATCAATACAGCAAAGCCCAGGACAGCTAGGGCTCCAGAGACCCTGTCTCAAACACACACATCCAGAGTTGTAATTACCACAGAAAGATGGCTCAAAAGGTAAAGGCACTTCTATTACATCTGATAATCTGCATTTGATCTACTGGAATCTAAATGGAGAGAACCACAAGTTGTTCTGTTATGGGCTATGGCAGGCCATGCTCAAACCCACACCCAAATTTTATATATTTAAAGGCTTAAAAACTAACCCTCCCCTTAAGGGAACAAAGAGAAAGAAAAAGATTCTATCGCATACACCTGAAATTCTTTCACCCTATACCTAAATCCTTCTATTAGCTTTAACTGGGTCTTATACTTTCAACAGTAATTGTTTAAGACTGAGTCAGATTCAGCTCACTGGTAAAGCACTTGCCTAGTGAGCACAAGATCCTGGGTTAGACTCCACACCAACACCAAAACAACCCCATTTCTCATCTAAAGTGAATCCTCGAGTTAATTCGTCCACATAAACACCATGTTCTGCTTCTGATATCTGAAACTTTGTATTTGATGGACATGGACCAGATTAATTTCTTACTACTACACTGTCCAACATATAAAGCATTGTTAAATAGCTAAATTGTTGAGTATTTCTTGGTAAATACTGGATGTCCTCAATATCAAGCTTCTAATTGTGCAGCTGGAAAAAAATTACCTTAACTACCACTAATATTAGCAAAAGTCAACTCCAAAATATTTTTCTATCCTACGTAGAACTTAATACATCTCAAACATTAAAAATAATATATTACTGATACTATATAGAACCAATTTTAAGGACACACAAATATCACCTCAAACTGCCTAAATTGTGAAACATTCAAGAAAAATCTTTTTTTCCCCTCTTTTCTTCTCTAGGACAGGGTTTCTCTGTGTAGCCCTAGCTGTCCTGGAACATGTTTTGTTGACCTGGCTGGCCTTGAATTCAGAGATTTGCCTGCCTCTGCCTCCCAAATGCTGGTATTAAAGGTGTATACCACCACCGCCCTGATAAGAAAAATCTTTACAAGTCAGTTTTCTTTACTATTCTTTTGTATTAAAAGATCATTTGACTATTTGATGAAAATATGAGGACTTTAACTTCTAGATAGGAAAATAGCTAATCCAGTGTAAAGAGCTGCCCATGCACCTTTCCTACTCAATTAACTATACAACTCGTACTCAGTTTATTAAAGCATTCACTATTTTTAACATGAGTTTTCAGTGAATTAACACATTACTACAGCAAACATATCCAGGTACTTTTTATAGCACTGCTTAGTGAAGCAGTTCTGCCAATCAAAACTACCACTAGAACTCTTCCCATTAATAATACTTCAGAGTTACAATTTTTCTTTCCTTGAAGGTAATGAAAAAAAAATATATATGTGTGTGTGTGTGTGTGTGTGTGTGTGTGTGTGTGTATATACCCATTTCCAAGACTTTTAGTTTTAACTACTGAAGAGATTGCAAAACACCAATAAGCTTACCTTACCAGGAATAATTTTTTTAAAGCTTAATTACAATTCCTGGGAATTGCTTAGTAAGATAAAATAATAATACCAAAAATGCTTTCACTTTGAACTACTGCACCTGTTTCAATCTTTTAAAGTGAACCAATCTTTCACAAAGATGCATCTTTTGAAAATCTACCCTTCCTCACTTTCTATCACACATACTATTAACACGGCTTGTACCTTTCTCAAATTCCAAATTGTTTTCTCCCCTTAACTGTACATAACCAAATGTCAAAAAAAGGATTCCTTTTAGAAACAAGGAAAAATCTGTTAAGAAATTACGAAGTTCTGCCAGGTGGTAGTGGTGCACGCCTTTAATCCCAGCACTGGGAGGCAGAGCCAGGTGGATCCCTATGAGTTCGAGGCCAGCCTGGTCTACAGAGAGAGATGCAGGACAGCACCAAAGCTACAGAGAAATTGTCTTGAAGAAAATTTAAAAAATAAAAAAAAAAAAAAAAAAAAGAAATTGGGAAGTTCTAATGAAATGAAACACACCCAAGAACTAAAAAAAAAAAGTGAAATATTAGATTAAAAAGTAACTGGATATTCTGATTAAAGAATTGTTTTTAAGTTATACATTTTAAGGAACATACTAAATACTAAATTTAAAAACAAGACTATGTAATATTTAAGATCTGATTATTTTGAGAGTAAATATTCTCAAATATGGATGAAATAAAAGACTGAAGATGGTGAATACAGAATCTCATACTGTTCTACTTCTACGAACATTTGAAATTTTATACACCATACCATTTTTCCTAATCCAATCAAGTCTCATTTATCTCACTACAAAGTATAGCCACACCACAGGTTCATGTCACTGACCACTTAACATGCGTTCCAGTTGTCTTTTTATAATGCAACTGACAACCATACCATAACCAATTTTTTCTAAAACTGACTAAATGACCTATAAATGCATATTAAAAGAAAAACAACAGAGTTAAGATTTGTTGGACAATATATACCGCTACTTATGCAGAACGTAACTAAAAGATACAGAAAACAACTAGGCAAGTAAAAGTTATGAGGCTCAATATGGTCATGAGTATACCAACTATAAAGAAACAGGATCTTAAGGGGGTATCATAAATACATTATTACAGAAGATTCCTCCATCCCTTACCCACAAATAAATCATATCCCAACTGAACAATCTAGTAAAACCTCACATTTTATGTTATCAGTAATATTTCACATAAGATGAAGCATCACTTAAGTAAAATCGGACCTTTGAAACAGATTTCTACTGAAGGGATAAATAGATTATCACCAAGGGAAAAAACTGATTAAAAACTTTAAGAAGTCACCTGGCATGTCTAAGACAGTGTACTTCATACAATTCTAAACCTGGTAACTCCATTAGTAAACTCCGTAACTAATGGTAGAATTCCAGAAGCTATATTTTAGAGAGGCATCCATTTTAAAGATGGAGTACTTACTTAAGAATGGTTTTTGCACTACTGCAGTCTTCAAATCGAATGGAGTATCCAACTTCCTGGCCTAACATTACATCCATCTCATCAGCAACTCTCTGAGCCACACTCATTGCAGCCACTCTTCTGGGCTGTGTACATGCAACTCCTCTTTTGGGTCCTGGCAATGATCGCATATACTCCACACACCACTGTGGTATCTATGAAATAATTTCACATTTAAAATGTTATGCTTTGCCTGCATACAAACTATATGCATCATCAAGTACTTTATTTCATTCTAATAATTTAAAGCAAAATTCAATTACACAAACAAGCTATTACAATTACAATATCACATTACAATAGCTAGAAGGGTTCACAGATAACACTGATGTGATAAAATTATACTCCTGAGTGAGCAAAGTCCACTCAGACTGCTCAATATGCTCAACAATACAGCTGTACCATCACTATTTTTTAAACAATGGAAGAAAACCATTTAAATTCTAAATTCTACCCTTTAAAAAATTTTAAGTATCAAAAGTAAAATATAACATAGTTCTGAAAGTCACACATTTTTAATTATAAAAACTGTAGGCACAAGTGTCATATCCTCTTGTGGCTATAAATCTATCAAAAGGTCATCATAACACTGTTACTCTTCCTCCAAGAGTGGTATGCATGCACAGTGACAATACCTTAGATACCATCTTAAAAGTTCTTGAAATTGCCACCTTCAAGTTCAATAGGACTGAGAGCAGCAGCCAAGGAAAAAAGGGAAAAGAAAATTCCAACCTCAAGAGGGTCATTATGGTGACCTGATACACTATGTAGACATGAAGGGACTCTCTCATTGTTTGGAACCCTAGTCATTTAACTGGAAAGAGTAGGAAGGAAGATGCAGAGGTTTACCACCTTCAGCAAGAATCCTCTGCTACATGATTTCTTGAGTACAGAGTTTCTGTTCTGTGTGATGGACAAACTGCCCCACAAATGGACAGTAGTACCAGGACATATCATGAATGTAATAAATACAATTAATGTAATTAATGAATATCATAAATAGTTATTGAATACTGTAAATGTAACCAATGAATACCACAAATGTAAGTAATATGTGTAATTAATGAGTATCACAAATATAATTTATATCTTGAATGTAATTCATGCCACTGAATTATGAACTTAAAAATGGTTACAACTGCAAATATGTTCACTTAAAAAAATAAGGTGGAACGTAATCACCATACATTATGTGTATGAAATTGAAGACAGCGATGTTCTAAAATAGAAAGTGATGATGGTGTCATGGGCCTATGAGGATGCTGGACTAAAAAGTCTATCAGATTGTGCAAACAGGCAAATTATATACTATGTGAATTATTTGTCAATGAAGATTTTATAAAACATTTAAAAAAAAAAACCTCTGCTACAAGTACCTGGATCTGTCTCCATCAAAGCTCTGAGAGCCTAACAGGTTCTAATGCTACAGAATGCAGAGGGTTTGGATCTAAGTGTTTATATGATGCTAACTGATGAAAAATGTTAGCTGGTATACTGTTATGTAATTTAATTACTCTAGCCATTAGGCTTACTTTTGCATAAAAAATAAATAACTCAAAGGGAAGGTAAGTATGTTGTTTCTTCGAATAAAACAGTATGTTATGCTTCAAGGGCTTTAATAAAGAATACGATAAAAATAACAGTACTTCCCTAGTTCTGTGAGCCAACAGACCAATAGTCAGGTGCTAGGAAAGCTTTATTCATCTACCTTCATTGTCCCATGGTTAAAATGTGTTGGAAATTCTAATTCTACCCTTTAAAAAATTTTAAGTATCAAAAGTAAAATATAACATAGTTCTGAAAGTCACACATTTTTAATTATAAAATGTGGTGACCAAGCAAGGTAAAATTCAAAGCACTGACTAGCAGATCAAAGGAACAATTAATCCTTAATTCTTAAAAAAAAAAAAAATCTTCAGATTTTGGGGGGAAAAATCCATTCCAATAAAATGAATGACTTAACCTCATTTTAGAAACAAGATAGTTTGGTTAATTTCATACATTTCAATCTTTTAGGAGTTCTTTGTACTCTTAACTGATGATGAAATAATACCCACCTTCTGCAACAATTTTTCTGCAAAAAATAATTTTTCAAACAAAACTTTTCTAGTAGGGTACATACTTTACATAGTCCTAATTCTAATGTCTGCCCTGACAGAAAGCCCTTCGTTCTCCTACAAACTTTTTTAAAGATTTCAACACATTAAAGTTTGAGGGTTTTTTTGAAACAGGGTCTCTTTCTGTAGACCAGGCTGCCCCTAAACTTTGTCCTCCTGCCTCTGCCTCCCAAGTGCTGAAATGAAAGGTACTACCATACACAGCTAAGTTTGAGTTCTGAACATCAAGTTGTCCCTCAATTAAGTCTTTTTAACATTTTTGGTTGCTACAGAATCAAAATGTCTCCATGAAATATTTAAATTGATTTGTAGCACAAAATTTTTAAAAAATTAAAAAATAAATCCTAAGCCAGGCATGATGTTCCACGTCTGTAACCACAGGTTTAGGCAGAATGACAAATTAGATGCAAGACTAGACTATATAGCAAGCTCTTCTCTCCAAAAAGAAAGGAAGGGAGGAAGGAAGGGAGGAAAGAAGGAAGGAAGGAAGGATAAAGATCAATGATAGAGCCCTTGCCTAGAGCAGCATGCTCAATTAAAAATGTTTACCTATATTCTTAAAAACGAAAAAAATAACCAGTAAAAACATTATTTTGCATATTAAGATGGGCAATTATTAAGTTCATTCTAATGGTTTCCTGAATTTTATAAATTTTCTCCAAGTCCAGTGACTCTTTAACTGATGGTTTTCAGGTTAGAACACATGAAAAGCAGTTAACTTCACTCAAGACTGCAAGGAAATGCATATTAATCCCCAAAAGTACTACTACTTTTCACCTATCAGATTAATAGAACTGAAGATCAGGGATATAACCGAACAGTTTATGGATGCTTATAAGTTCTTATGTTCCCCAAGGAAAGAAGGGCTATTTGGCTACATGTAGTACAACTACAACAAATCCAGCCAGTTCAGAATCTATAAACACAAAGCCAGCAAACAAAAAGCCTATGGCCAGCAAGAAATCTCAATGACTTAAAGGCACTTGCCATTAAGGCTGACAACTTGAGTTCAATCCTCTGTACCTATATGGTGAGAGAGGATTCTCCCAAGTTATCCTGATTGCCACCCGTGTGCTGGAGCCTGGGTACACCCATACACAAACATAAATAGATGCAATAAAATACAAAATATAAAAACAGGCTATCTGTCTATCACAGGGTCTAGTAAGTACTGGCTTGCTCATGGTTAAAGACTACAGGCACCTACTGAGACACCTGTAACTGTGTTTAGTAGTATAGGGAAGCAGACGGACGCAGGCAGGTCACAACTAGACTTTGGACCTTGTAGCATTTCTTTTTCTTTCTGTGAGATGGGACTCATGTAGACCAATCAAGGGTAGCATTGCTTGAATTCAAAGCCCTGCCTACATCTGATTCCTAAATACTGGAATTTAAAAGCTATGTGTTATCATGACTGGAAACTTCAATTTTTGACACTATTCACATAATTCAAATATTTTAACAAAGAATTAACTACCCCAATGGTTCAGATCTCTCTACTCAAGCACTAAAAAACAAACTTTGTACTACTCCCAACTCTATTGTCCCAGGGTTAAAATGTGTTGAAAGATGATAAAGTATTATTTTCCTGACTAAGAAAAAAACAACACTCTCTATTGGAATAACACCCTGGAAGTCACTAAATAATGCTCACCAAAGCACTCTTCTTTAAGGTACTCTACACGGCAGACAATTGGAAATGAATAGACAAACACTAGGAAATGACTACCATGACCAATCATTTAGTTAAGTTTAAACATGAACATAACGTATTTGCCATAGTATTTAACAACTCACCTGTGTTGTTTTACCAGACCCAGTCTCACCAACCAGTACAAATGACTGATGCCTAACAAGAATATCTGTAAACCTATCCTTGTATTCCCAAACAGGGAGCTGTAGCCGTTTCTTTAGAATATCATAATATCGAGGAGTATGGGGCAGGTTGGTAAATGGATTAATGCACTGTGGAAGTGATGTGTGTCCTGCGTGTCCCGTGTGTGTTGAATGGGCAGAATGTGTAGAATGTGTTGAATGAGCCGAGTGGGTTGAGTGAGCTGAATGAGAAGCTTTTAAAGGCGGCAATCCAGCACTGATAAGCATAGCATTGGTGGAAGCTCTCAATTCCTTTTCCTTTTCTTTCTCCCTCTCCCGTTCTCTATCTCCTCTATCACGTTCTCGGTCACGATCTTTGGATCGGTCTTCTCTATCCCGGTCTCTATCCCGGTCTTTCCTAGAAATATAAAAATTTAGAAATCAGAGGGATTATTTATAAAACCATGTCTCAATGAATTATTAGAAATGATCAGATTCTTCATCCACCACCATAACATCCTTTACTAAATGAGGTCTCTAGCTCCATCCTTCTAAAACTTTAAGCATGACAACATTAAAAACTGACCCACAGCCATCCAAATGGCTCCACAGATAAAGGTTGGATCCCAAGCCTGACAGTCTGAATTCAATATCCAGAACCCACATGGTAGTAGTAGGACCAACTCTTCCAAGCTCTCCTTAACACAAAATGCAACATAATATAACTTAAAACAAAAAACAAGTCACAACAATATCCTGAAGCTGGACATGGTGACACACACCTTTAATCCCAGCACTTGGGAGGCAGAAGCAGGTGGATCTCTGAGTTTGTATCTACAACAGGTAATCCTAATGGAGTAAATCCAACTTATAAACCATAAGATGTCAGAAGGTTTGGAGACCTGGACGAAAATAATGAGGCAATGTGGAGATGACAGAAACAAACTCCTAAACCTGTCATACAGTTGAATACATAAAGTTCATTTCCTGTGATTCAAGTATCTATAGAGCACAGTGGGAAAGAGCATTCCCTCTCCACAGTCTAGTAGGGAAGCAACAATCAAGACCTTAAGCAGAATACAACTAAATGCTTACTAAACACAGCATTGTATGAGAATAGTTCAGCCACAGCACTGGTAAACTGGTAACTTTATCTGATCCTGTCCTTAAAATATGGGATTCGATTCCATACAAACTTGCAGTGAAGAAAAGCTTTATTAGCATGTGACTTCTCCCAACCTAATGTCCACCCACTACAGAATTATAAAACATATGACATAAAACTGAAAGCTACACATGCCATCCAAAACCCAAAGAAATTAAAAGTATATAGGTAAAAGATTACTTAAGGGAAGAAAAAAAAAAAAAAAGACCATGCTGTAGTGGTGCATGCCTTTAATCCCAGCACTTGGCAGGTAGAGGAAGGCTGATCTGAGTTCTAGGCCACCCTGGTTAACAAAGCAAGTTCCAGGACCACTAGGACTGTTGCACAAATAAACCTGCCCCCCCACCAAAAAAAAAAAAACAAACACAAAAAAAGAGAAAAAAAGAAAAGATATACAAGTCTCAAAATTTCAACACTGAACCTCTCTTTGAAATATCTCCCCAACCGTCACCTTTGTTGCTAATTTTGCTTCTCATTTAGGTGTTTTTTAACTAGGCATTTATATCACCTCAAAATGTGAGTTCAAAGTTTATAAAGCAAAGAAGTGTATAGATACCTTTACAGGCCTAGTAGTAGTTCAGTGGGTAAAAGCACTTGCTGTGAAAGCAAGAAAATCTGAGTTCAAATCTGCAGCTCCCTTTGTAAACCTGTAACCCCAGCATTGGCGAGGGGGGTGGAGGGAAGGGGACAGGTGGATCTTGAGTTTGCAGGCCAGCCCAGCTGGAACAATCAGCTTCAGATTCAGTGAGAACCTGTCTCAAACGAGTGGGCAATGTATTTGAACGGGGGTGTACGGGGCTGTGCACAAGTGTGCGGTAAAAAGGGTTTATGTTTGTGGTTATCACTTCATTCTGAAGGACAAAAAAAACTGAACAAGCATCTTCTACATTTAAGAGTATGGAATCAGACAGGTAAGATACAGACCTACCCTTTCCAAAGCAACAAAACCTAAGGGAAGAGATAGCAGGCAAATTAATCCATGTAATGCTTTGTGATAAATTGATACCTACACTAACACACTTTTCCAGGACACATTTCATGTTCAGCTTCATTACTACAGCAGACAAAGAAATACAGTGCAAAACACAAGGATCTGCTGATCAATAGTGAGAATTTAATCCTCCCCCACCTCAAAAAAGTGGGTTACGGCAACCACAGCTGCAAAACCACAGGAAAGGCCTAAGACTGGCTTATCTACTCTGCAAAGTGAAAACTATTAACAAACCATCAAGACAACATTTGGGATGCAGAAAACTAATTCAATGGCCTAGAAATGCTGTTGCAGTTCACAGGGGCTAATCTGGATGACAGAGATAAAGAGCTGGTATGTCCTCTCCACACACAGGGAGACTTGTCCATGTGCATGTTTTCTTATTGAAGTGGGCATTTATAAAAGCTTTGTTAATAAAAATTTGCTAGTTAAGCATTTTTTTTTTTTTTTTGGAGCAGAGGATCGAACCCAGGGTCTTAAGCGCTCTACCACTGAGCTATAAATCCCCAACCCCATACATAGTATTTTTAATTTTAAAGAAAATAAAAACAATCCTGGTGTGGCGGTACACATCTTTAATCCCAGAACTTGGGAGACAGAGGCAGGCTGATCTCATCTACATAGCGGGTTTCTAGGATAGCCAGAGCTATGTAGGGAAACACTGTCTCCGGAGGGAGAGAGGGAGGGAGGGGAGGAGAGGGGAGGAGAAGGAGGGGAAGAGAAAGAAAGAGAGCTCTAAACAAGTAACAAGAACTGTCAGTGTTTCCTTGCTCACATGCAATTGTGTCTATTGATATGGAACTAAAAACATGAAATAAGCTAATACTATGATAATGTTCTCTGGCATATCTGAAATGTGCCAACAAATACTGATGGTTCAGTTTAAATTGTACCTGGAATAATAATAGGCATGAATATATTGCTAATAAGGATGGAAACTAGGCAACTACACCAGAGTATTTTATATAAACAGTTTTTCTGACAGCCTCTCTTTCAGAACTTCTAAGCATGTGTGTTAATATATATACAAGGATACTAATACTTTTCATCTACAAAAACCTGGGAAGTTACTTAACATTGAGCAAGACAGGAGATGCACCTTACAGGAGTACTATGCAACCAATTAAAAGAGTATCGCTGTTGATGATACGAGAAAAAAAAAAAAAAAAGCATACATCCACACAAATCCTGTGAGCTCACTGTTCTTACAGTTCACATTTATGAATAAATATGCTCTCCAAAGACAGAAATGAAGATTTGGAGGAATTTACTGCTTTTTTCCTTTATACCTTGACCTAAAAGCATTTCTTGTCCACTGCATCTAATTATTTAATCTCACCTACTACACAGGATTGCATTGAAACACATCTCTACATACAAAGCAACTACAACAGTATCAGGTACTCCCTATAATTAAAAGTTCTGATCAGAATACTAAAAACGATTAGAATGAAAATTTCCTTATCTTCATATTCTTCCAGAGCTGGGGAGATGCTCAGCCAGTAAAGGCACTTGCCACCATGACCCCTAAGGTCCACCTGGTAGAAGGAAGTAACAACTCACTACCATGTTTTCTTCCAAAGGCCACACACAAGCAGTAGCATGTACCCACACACAAAAAAAGGTATTGGAAAGGTAAGACAGTAGGGTCTGTTGATAGCTGGGTTCACAAAATGAACAAATCTATGATGTCAAAGAGACTAAACAAGGAGGGAGGGAAGGAAGGAGGAGGGAGGGAAGGAAGGGCAAAGGATCTCTGGCTGTCAAAAGTGCGTTCAAACTAAGGGGGGGAAGGGTGATACCTAGCACAAATGTTGTATAAACTCACTACTAAAGAAAACCAGTTCTATAAGAAAAGGTACTCAATCAGACAGTGGTGGCGCACACCTTTAATCCCAGCACTCAGGAGGCTGAGCCAGGCGGATCTCTGTGACTTCAAAGCTAGCCTGGGCTACAGAACAAAAGGCGCAAAGCCACAGAGAAACCCTGTCTCAAAAAACGAATAACCGGCCCCCCAAAAAAGAAAAGGTACTCAAAAAACGTAGGGAACGGTGAAAAACTGCCCTCCAAAATCTTTAGAAATTAAGGAATTATTGTACAAATGACCTAACTTCCCTACACTCACTGACAAATCTGTAATACTGAGGAAATATGCAGCCACCATGATACACCCAAAAATCCGTTTTACCAAGGTTATGTTTTGCAAGAAAAAGGAAATCACCATATACACTTGTAGTGAGGAACCCCTAGTCCTAATAAAAAGCTTTTTTGAATGAACATAACAAAAAAAGCACTGAATGAACTATTTCCCGGTGTTTATTCCAATGTGACCTCTGAAGACAGAAATTAGTTGCTTCTTAGCCAAATGTGACATTCATTTTAGCTTCACAGAAGTTTAGAACCAAATATCGTCCCCGCCTTTACCAACACAATATAAATGCCATTATGACAGGTGATAATGTCTAACTACATTACTAAGATTCATGTTGAGAAAAGCTATATAAGTTATGGAAAAGCTCACTGCACCCCTTGAAGAATGCTCATATACTGTGTTTCTACCTCTAAGTACTGTGACCAAGCTCATATACTAACATTTGGAAAGTTTTCCTTGAAGCAACAGTCTAAGAAACCGCTTTGTGACACGGTGTTATTACGATGCCTGGTATTACAAGATTTAAAAAAAAATACACATACAGGGTCAAACTGTGACAAACCTGCTTTCCATATCAATATTTCAATCTAATGAGAATATCAGAACACATCATATCCTGACCTATACTTCACAGATAGTTAAAAATCAAACCCCAAAGTACTGTCCGTGAATAAAAACTCAGAGGCCACACAGATGAGTCGGTGTCACAAGGCACAAGAAAATGATAAAAATCATGCAACAAATTTGGATATTCGGACTTTCTGAGGATTTGTTTTTTAATTAACCAAACACATCTCCGTACTGCCAAAGTGAAAACATACAGCCTAAGGTGGGGAGTAGGAATATAAACCAAAATATATTTGAAGTATGAACTGTGAAAGAAAACTGGAAAATGATCACTGTAATACAACTTCTTACATGGTAACTGCCTCTTCCCTTTGCGAAAGTCTAAGAAAATGACCCAAACTGCCAGATCAAGAATCGACGTAAGCATCTCAATCTGCACGTGGGTTATGTTTGCTCACACATGTTTAGCAACACTTTTTGCAAAGTGAGTCCACAGTGGGGAAGGGATAGAAAATAACTTAAGGAGCCGAGGGGAGGGGGGGGGGAATACATCTTTCCAGAGTCCTACCCCGGTGATGCTCAGCAAGATCGATTTTTAAGCAAAGCAGGAAATAAAGGAGATGGCGGGAGGGCAGGCGAAGGGCGGAAGTTGGCAACGGCCTCCTCTCAAGTGCCTCAATGGAAGGAGGCCCGTCGTCTCCCGCCAAACAGTGCGCCCCGCGGTCTGATCGCTTCTATCACCAAGCAGACTGCTCCCACAGCCGCCCAGGGCCGCCTGCGGCCCGGTGCCCTTGGCCACCGGATTGCGGCCGCTCTCCCCGGCTGCGGGCCTCACGCGAGCACCGAGGCCTCGCGGCCCGCTCCTCACGCCCGCCGCCCGCGGCCTCGTGGCCACCACAGGCCTCTCGTCCTCGCCGCACACACTCAGGCCCGCGCCCCTAGCCGGCCGGCGCTAGACAAAGACGCGGCTGCAGGGCCTGCTCCCCGCCCGCCACAAGCCAACAAAGCCTGGGCCGCGACCGCGCGCCCCGGCCTGCCTTACCCATCGGTCCCCGCACGCTTCTTGCCGGAGGGGTAATCCTCCCCAAGGTCCAACCGATGCCGCTTGGACATCCTCGAACTCCTAGAGCGGACGCTTAGGAAGGAAGGAAGAAGAGAGACTCCAGCAGCCCGATCCACGCAGAAGAGGCCCGCTGCTCAACTCGCGGGGACCCCCACCCCTCCCGCCACCACAGCCCGCTCCGTGCGGCCCGAACCAGGAGCTAAAATGGCGGCCGCGACGAGGGCTGGGCCTGCGCGCGCGCGCGCGCGCGCGCCTCCGCGGCGGGCGTGCCGGCGTGCCGGCGTGGTGCGCGCGCACGCCAGCCGGGGGCGGGAACTCCAGCCCGCTCCCGCTCTGCGATTGGCTGAAACGTCCTGCGCCCCCCCCCCGGGCTCCTCCCTCTCCCTCGGATAGGTGCGCCGGTCTAGACGACCGGCAGCTGGGAGGGACCGAGACGCGCCTCAAGCTGTTACTTGCAGTCTGGAGTTCAATTGCCAAGTTGAAAAAGCCTAATCCTAGACAGGAAATCTATCCGTCTGTGTCTTTACTTTTGATTTTTAGGGTCTGTGGCTCAGCAAGGTTAGGAAAATCGTGGAGATCACACACCTGATAAGTGGCAGAGCAGAACCCAACTTTCATAACTCCAGAACCAGAATTTGCAGTTCTTGCACCCTCTGCACAACAGGGTGAGAAAAATGTTAATTTACTGCGACTCATTTTGCCCATTTACCCCAGAACAGATAACATCTATTTATTCAAACTATAGGTGTTTTGAATAGGGTGCAGAAAATTGGCGGTAATCGTACTGTGCACCTTATTTGCCTCCAATCGTCTCTACCCTAGTCTTCCTCCGTTTGTGTGTATATGAGCACATATTAGGCACCCGGGAGTGTTAGCTCCACCTCTGTCTTCGTTGGGTTGGGTTGGGTTGGGTTGGGTTGGGTTTCTCTGTGTAGCTGTCCTGAAACTCACTCTGCAGAGGAGGCTAGCCTCGAATTCAGAGATTAGGTGCTGGGATTAAAGGCTTGTGCCAGCGCACCTGACTTCTGTCCTCCTTAGTACAGGGAACCCTGAAAGGCATTATTTTATAGACGTGATTGAAGGAGGTTAACTAATAGCTCAGCCATTTAGACTCACTATAACTGGGCTGTGGTGGGGCATGCTTTAAATCCTAGCACTCAGGAGTCAGAGGAAGATGGATTTCCCTGAGTTCAAGGCCATCCTAGTCTACAGAGCAAGTTCCAGGACAGCCAGAGCTACACAGAGAGACCTGTCTGGGAAAAAACACAGCAAATCAAAAAGATTCTACTGTAGTGGGAAGTTAGGGAGGCAAGGTAAACCTTAAGAGTTTTGTGGACCTTTGTCCTTATAGCTTATCTGCTTGGTCAGTTCCAATCATTCCCAGAAGAGAGGGAGAAAGGTCTGACGACCAGCCCAAACACAGGGTATCACTTCATTTCAAGGCTCCCCTTGGATGCCTCTTGGCTCTAGTTCCTTGCAAATTCTCAAAACTACAGTCTCTAAAATTAAATACAACAGAATCATTGCAGATGGCAGCTTCTATTTTTGTAACAAATCTACAACACAAAGAAAATGAGTATCTTTTTTATCACTTTCACAATATCCAATACAACTTTCTATCCTAAATGTACACTTCTGTTAAGCCTGTGTGATAGCACTCCAGAGGAGTGAGTCTCTCTCTCTCTCTCTCTCTCTCTCTCTCTCTCTCTCTCTCTCTCTCTCCCTCTCTCTCTCTCTCTCTCTCTCTCTCTCACACACACACACACACACACACACACACACACACACCTGTAAACAGAGTTTCTCTGTCCCACCCCATCACATGGCCTCTTCCAAATAATCACTCAGGGGCTTATATTAATTCTGCTCCTTGGGTGGCTGGCTCCCATTTGTCCTGACTCCACCCCTCTTCCTCTGGGTCCTCAGTTTGATTCTTCCCCCTAACCTTATCCTGTCTTGCCATAGGCCAAAACAGCTTTATTATCAACCAATGAGAGCAACACATATTCACAGGTACAGAAGGACCAATTCACAGCACCCAACTACTGGTGCTCCACCAATGGCATGAGGGACTCGCAAAAAAAAAAAAAAAAAAAAAGCAATATCACTGAAGAGTCCCATGGGCAACTTTCAAGTAACTAAGCTACTGAAGAGTCCCACTAACTCTTATTAATTGTTTCCCACCGTATCTCCTGGACAGGAGGGGCCTCTTGGACAGATTCTTGAGCCTTGTAAGCCCCATAAGCATCCTCTTCTCTCCAAGATTTATGTTAATGGACCAGATCCTAGAAGGATCTCATGTGAGTTATCATCACTGATATAAGATAATGGCCATGTCCAAACTGGAGCAGACAATTGCTCTATAAAATTATTACCCAATTGCATTAGTCATGGTTCTCTAGAGGAACAAAACTAATAGAACACACACACACACACACACACACACACACACACATGTATGTATATATATATGAATTTGTTAGAGTGACTTACACACTATCAGACTGTGCTCTGGCTGGTCACTGTCCCCCAACAGAGAGGCCAAGAATCTTGTTGTTGTTTAGTCCATGAGGCTGGATGTCTCAGATGCACTTTGCTCTATGTTGGAGTCCCAAAGAAATAGATTCTAATACCAGGGAAGGAATACCTCAGCAGTAGGACTGATAAACTTGTCAGCGAATGTGAGGGCAAACAGGAAAAGCACAAAAGCTTCATCCTGCCGCATCTTTTTATATGGGCTGACACCAAGGAGGTGGCAGAACACCTTTAATTCCAGCACTCAGGAGTCCAGCCTGCTCTCCTTAGTGAATTCCAGGACAGCCAGAAGTATATCATGAGACCTGTTTCAAAAATGAGAAAGAAGATTAAAGAGAGAAAAGAAAAGTTTCTCACAGGTATGCCCAGCTGCTTGGGTTTTAGTTGATTTCAGAAGTTTCAGGTTGACAATCAAGATTATCCATCATGCCAGGCAGTGGTGGCGCACATCTTTGGTCCCAGCACTCAGGAGGCAGAGCCAGGCAAATCTCGCTACACAGCAAGACCCAGGACAGGCACCAAAACTACACAGAGAAACCCTGTCTCGGAAAGAGAGAGAGAGAGACATTATCCATCACACCAATCTTTAACTTATTCATTTAATGGATATTTTTAGGTCAGTGTCAGTAATTGAATTAAATGCTAGAGAAAAGGGAAAAAATAGAATAGCCATGATTTCCACTTTCTGGGAACTCACCGGAAACAGAGAAACAGCATAAACAGCTACTTGCGTGGAAAATTACTTTGGTGGGACTGTGACAAGTACTAAAAATGCCTTCTCTAGAGGACTGCAGTTGTGAGAACATGTTGGTCTTGATCTAGATTGAGGTTGAGACAAGACGCTCTGAGGAAGAAAGACCCAAAGGGGTAATAGAGAGTAGCCAGGGAGAGCTGGGCACGTCTTTAACCTCAGCACTGGGGAGGCAGGCAGATCTCACAGCTGGAGGACAGCCAGAGCTACACAAGGAAACCTTGTCTCCAAAAGACAAAATAGAACAAAACCAAAAAGGAGCCAGGAAGGAAAGGAGGACATCATTTCAAACAGAAGTCCTAAAACTTTAGAGACTCATGTGAAGGCCCCAGAGAGAACAATAAATACTAGATAAAGAAGTGTGCACAGCCTAGGGAGCCCTGCAGAGGATATTCCACCTAAAACAGCAGCAGAACACCAAAGTCGGAGAATGATCAGTACTTGGGATTTGCCACAATCAGCCTACCAATCTCCCATTTTTAATTATCTGGGGGGGGGGGTGTTTGTTTGGTTTGGTTTATTATCTGTATCTATAAAAATGCAAATTTTTAATAGTTTTCAGTATTTCTTTTATTTTATATGGGTGTTTTGCCTGCATGTATGTCTGTGCACCATATTCATGCCTGGTCCCTATGGAGGTCAGAAGGAATTAGATCCCTGGAACTAGAGTTAGAGGAAGTTGTGAGCCTCCTTGGGAGTTGTATACATCAAGCCTGGGTCTTCTGGAAGACTAGACAGCGCTCTTAACCACTGAGTCATCTCTCCAGCCCTTCAGTACTATGTTTAATCAATTTCTCCTCTCCACTATTTAAGAGCTATAAAGAGTTACAGTATGTAGTGAGTGTTGTGATCTGCCACCAAAACCCTACCTCCAGAGTGGGACATTCCTCAGCAATCAGAGTGTTGCCTACAGACAACCCTCCAGCTCTCTCAGGAACTTGCTTGGCTAAAGAGGGCTACAGTGACCAAGAGTAGCCTGAATATACTCCAGAGGGAGAAAGACTGGGGCTGTCACCCCAGCCCAGGAGAGCTGGGAGCTACAAAACATCTGAACTCCTTGGGGGACCCACTGAGTTCTTTGTTCTGATGGTGGTATTGATTTATGCAATGTCCCCCGTCAATCTGTGCTTTCAATGCTTGGTTCCCAGATGGTATCACCAATTTGGAAGGTCCTAGAAATTTAGAAGATAGGCTCAGATTGAAAGTACTCTATCGTTGGGGAGAGGTTCTTCCCTTGGCACTCCAGTGCACCCCCAGGTGTGTGTGTGTGTGTGTGTGTGTGTGTGTGTGTGTGTGTGTGTATGTGTTATTTTCCTATGACTAGGGTAGAACACCATGACAAAGACAACATACAGAAGAAAGGGTTTATTTTCACTTACAGCTCCAGAGGGTGAGTCCATAATAGGACATAATAGGGAGAGCCTAGCAGCAAACAGCAAACATGAGGGAAAGAGCAGAAAGCTGGGAGTTCACACCTTGAACTTGCAAGCACAAAGCAGAGAGGCGAACTGGGGGTAGGTGAGGCTTTTTAATCTCAAAACTGCTCCTTGAGTGATATTCTTCCACCAGCAAGGTTGCACCACCTAGACTTCCCCAAATAGCACTACCAACTGGAGACCAAGTATCTAGGTGCCCAAGACTATGGAGAATGTTTCTTATTCAAATTACTACAGTCTCTCCCTCCTGACATATGCTGTAAGGTGAGCTGTTCCACCACACCCCTCCCCTGCCACAATGAAGTAAACACTCTGAAAACATGAACTCAAACAGAACTTTCCTTCTTGAAGCTGCCTGCACTGGGTAATTCAATCACAGCGATGGAAAAGCAACCAGTGGAGATGGCATCTCTGGACCATAATGCAATTTGGTCATAACTATGATGTTACATCAGACCCTCAAAGTTAAGGTCAACATCCCAAATAAACTGAAGCTGCAGGGCTGAAGAGATGATGGCTCAGTGGTTAAAAGCACCCATTGCTCTTGCAGAGGAGCTAAGCTCAGTTCCTAGCATCCACATAGTAGCTCCCAACAGTCTGCAACTCCAGTCCCTAGGGATCCAACACCTTCTTCTGACCTCCACAGGCACCAGGCACATGCATGGCCCACACAAGGCAAAATACACACAGAATAAAATATATAAATCTAGTTCAATTCCCAGCAACCACATGGTGGCTCACAACCATCTGTAATGAGATCTGGAGCCTTTTTCTGTATACATAATAAGTAAGTAAATATATATATAAAACGAACACAAAAAAAAAATCCCAAAGATGTCCTCTCCCTAGGTGCCATCCATAAACTCAGCTGCCCACAGACTGCCTGGGCCTCTGTCCAACCAGCTGCAAGTACCAGTTTAACAGTTTGTTAGAATGACTTGCAGAACTCAAGGAAGCAATATGCTCATGGTTGTGATTTCATTATAAGGAATGCAATCAGAACCTCTGACCCTTTTCTCACAGGTCCAGGACATAGGACCCTGCTATAAACCACCATCTTCATAAACCATGAAGTTCTGGTGAGCTTCAGTATATGAATGTTTTTCCTACAGTACTGGAACTTTGCTCATGCTAAATAAGGACTGTACTACCATTGGCTAGCACGCTTGAGATGGGACCTTTCTACATAGCCCTGGATGTCCTAGAACTCACTATGTAGAACAGGCTGGTTTTGAACTCTCAGCAATTCACCTGCTTCTGCCACTTTGGTGCTGGGATTAATGGCAAGTGCCACCACACCCAGCTTCTTTCATTCCACCCTTCATTGATGTCCCTAACTATGCAATTTTATAAACTTCTTGATCATTCATCCTTGGTTTAGAGTGTACCTTTCATGGAACCCAACCTCAAATATTTGAGCCCAGAAACAATCCAAGAAAGCATACATTGTGATGGGACTTAGAGTTAGTAATCTATTACTGTCATCGATGGTATACAGTAAAACCTATCTACCACAAGGCATCAGGTAAAGTACTGAATCTTTCACCCCCACTGTACTGAAGAACAAAACATGGGAAAGATCCTGTGGTGTCCAGCAAAAGAAAACACACAGCTCTCAGATATGGGAGAAACAGTGATGACAAGAATTTAGGGAAAAAATTACTCTGATTTTATTTATTTATTTATATTTTAATTTTTGAGGCAAAGACTCATATACCTTAGGCTGGCCCCCAACCTGCTAGTCAAGAAAGACCTTGAACTCTTGATTTTTCTGGTTCCCACATCTGGACTATTGAGATTACAGGCATATGCATGGACAGACACTGATTCTTTCATATCCAATCATGCTTCCCTATGCCTACATCACCTGCTTCCTTACCTGCTAAGTATCCCTAAACTCTATCCTTAAGGAGACAAATCTGAGCCTTGGGCCTCTCTGAACTCATGAACTCTGAACTCAATCATGAAAGTAGTTGTGAAGTGATGTGTAGTGAAACCCTCTATGTAAAAAAGTCATTGGAGCCGGGCGGCGGCGGTGCACGCCTTTAATCCCAGCACTCAGGAGGCAGAGGCAGGCAGATCTCTGAGAGTTCGAGGCCAGCCTGGTCTCCAAAGCGAGTTCCAGGAAAGGCGCAAAGCTACACAGAGAAACCCTGTATCGAAAAACAAAAACAAAAAAAAGTCATTGGAAAAATTTTTTAAATTTTTCAGAGTTTACATAAAGTATTTATATGCCTAAAATAAAAATAAATAGCCTGGTGGTGGTGGCACATGCCTTTGGTCCCAGAACTCTGGAGGCAGAGACAAGGGGATCTCTGTGAGTTCCAGGACAGCCAGGGATACAAAGAGAAACCCTGTCTTGAAAAACCAAAACTAACTAACTAAATAAATAAATAGTGAAAACAAACAGATGGCCCCCTACCCACCCACCCACACCCCTCCCCCAACACACACAGAGTACTCTTAGTGCTAGATATCCAGAGTCTCTGTTAGGAGAGAACACTAGAGATGGATTGTTGGGAATACTTTCTGATTCCCAGACCTTTATAGTCTCCCTGTTAGGAAAACAGCTCGATCAGAGGTCATGCATTCAAAGAGTACATGGTGCTCTGAAAGGTAGCATGCATCTTTGTAATGCTTCCCTCCAGCTGGTGCCTCTCCTGGGGCCTCTTGGTACTGACATATGTGATACGAACAGCACCCCTTAGGCTCATTCCTGACACAGTAGTACAAGGAATTTCATAGTAGTGATGGAGCTGGCTGATGTGAATTGGATTGTATATGGCTTTTTAGTGTCTTCTGTATAATGGATGCATTCTAATAGGTATGAACATGTGAAATGAAGATCTTTACACTGTGCCTACTTCCATATGTACCCTTATGAACTTGTTGTGGGCCTGTGGGTGCCATATTGGTATTGAAACCAACCATAATGGAAAGCAAACTTTTGCTTTCCAACGTTTCCACTTCTCTGTTTCTACTTGGGTATCTCATTGCTCCAAAAGCTATGTTTTGAAAGGTACATAATTCTCTTTTGAAGTTGGTCTGGCTTGACCCAGAATCTACACTATGATTCTCCAAATGGAGTTGGCCATAAAATCTACATATCATTTTTCCCCATGCAAGACACCCCTCACTGTTAGCTAGCTGCTTGCCCTGAAGCCCTGGATCCCCTTCTGTGGTGTGTGTGTGTGTGTGTGTGTGTGTGTGTGTGTGTGTGTGTGTGTGTGTGTGAGAGAGAGAGAGAGAGAGAGAGAGAGAGAGAGAGAGAGAGAGAGAGAGAGAAAGATCGAATAGTATTCTATGACTGTGCTGTCTCCAGGGCCTGAAAAGGCTGTCTTGCCAATCACTTCATTCCTGTGCTGAGAGCCCCAAGGTAGGTAGGTAACTTCTCTACTTTGCAGATCTCCCAGTCTGCCTCAGGTCACTGGAGTCTAACTAATTATTTGTGTGATGAGCTCCTGGTTCTCTTACAGTCTTTTCCCCTCAATGGTACATGTAAATTACTAAACTTTCCAACTTTCTAGGCACACATTCTGCCTAGAACTTCAGGTATACAGTATATTTAGACACAGCTTCTCTTTCCATCTCTGCCCTTTCAGACATTTTGCAGCTACAGCTTCCTCTTGGGGAGGTCCAAGGAAGAATCATCATTTCAGCATCCCAGGAGCAGCCTGACGTCCACGTTTTCCCCTTGAGTGGGATTAATGAGGCACTGTGTGGGCTTGCCTGTTGGTTCTTGTTCTCATGAGTCAGCATGTTCACAGATGGCTGCCATTGTCTCTTTCCCCTCTAGATTCCCAGGATATGCTTGGAAAGTAACAGTGTCTGCCCTCTGCAAGCCTGGCAATTCTCCTTAATGGTTTTACAGACTTCAGTACATATGTGTGCTATTTTGATCAGTTAGAGACATTGTATGATCATTAACAAATAAAGCTACTTAGTGTATGAATCAATTCACATAGTTCTTTCATTTTTCTTTTTAAAAAGTTGTTTTTGCTGCTGCTTCGTTTTGTTTTTTGACATTCATTTATTGTGTGTGAATGGGCACAGGCTTCATGGAACATGTGCAGATATCAGAGGACAGCTTTAAAGTCTCAGTTCTCTAGTTTCATTATTTATGTTCCAGGGACAGTATGCAGGTCTTCAGGCTTGGTAGCCATCACCTTTATTGGCCGAACCATCTTGGCACTAACTTGGGGTCATAGTCTGTCTCCCAAGATGTCAAGTCCTGCCACCTGTTCAAGTCAATAAAACTGCAAAAATAATAGTAAAAATCAGAAAGAAGTGATTTATTCAATGTGCTCACATTGGGAAGAAGGGCAAAGAGATCCCATAATAACCAACCCACTCCCACCACTCTCTCTTTTGGGTCCCAAATTGAAAATAAAGTTTAACTAGAGAGCCAGAGACACACATAACTAAGTACTTAGGTCGTGGGGTGGACCCTTCATTGTATGACCTTTTGCTGGAGACAAGTTACCACCTGTGGCTGAAGCCTTTTTCATCTCCAAGCAGGAGATTCCCCAGGAAATTTCCATTTCTTTAGAATGGGAGAGGGTCTCTTCAGAATATCTTAATTTCTGTCAGGCCTGTTAAAGTTTCTCAAATTTTGTAGTGGGGAGGGAGGATTGAATCCAGGACCCCCTGCATCCTAGGCAAGCACTCTACCACTATGCTATATCCCTTGAGCTCACATATTTTTGACATGGTTTGTTTTTTGGGTTTGTTTGTTTGGTTGGTTGGTTGATTTGAAGACATGGCTTCTTTGTGTAGCCCTGGCTGTGCTGGAACTCTGTAGACCAGGCTGGCCTCAAACTCACAGAGATCCGTCTGCCTCTGTGGTATGTGCCACCACCGCCTCAGAGTTTTGTTTGTTTGTGTTTTATATTTTGTTTGTATTTTTGGCTTGGTGTTGGGGAAGTTTAAGAACTCTAGAGATCTACTGTCTTAGAAAAGAATCCTTCTTTTGTTTTGTTTTATTGTTTGTTTAGGGGTTTTTGAGACAAGATCTCCTTATGTAACTCAGGCTGGCACTGAACTTGTGATCCTCCTGCATCAGCTCCTCACATACTAGAATTACAGGCATGCAACACCTTGCCCAGTGTATTAGAGAATTTAATTTGCCAACATACTTTGCAAGTGAATTTTATCCTTTCATATACTCTCACACTGCTAATTATCATCTTTTCATCTCAACCTGAAGATGCCTCTCAGTTCTCGTAGAACAGGTTTGGTGCTAAGACACTCCCTCAGCTTTTATTTGAGAACATCTTATCAGTTCTGCAATTCTCGGGAGTAGCCTTGTGGGCTAAGTATTCTTGGCTGACAGATTCTTTCAGCACTTTGAACACGCCTGACTTACAAACATTCTGCTAAGAAACCCGCAGCCAGTCTAAGAGGAGACGGGGGTTGCACGTGTGTGTGACTAGTCTGTTCTCTTGTGTTGCTTTCAAAATTCTGTCTTCAATTTTTGTGTGCTTGTATTTTGGATTTTTGAGACAGGGTTTCTCTGTATAGTCCTGGCTGTCTTGGCACTCGCTCTGTAGACCAGGCTGGCCTTGAACTCAGAGATCTACCTGTCTTTGCTTCTGAGTGTTAATATTACAGGTGTGCACCAACACCCCCAGGCAAATAATTTTTAGATTATATATTCATTTTACTTTATGTATATGAATGTTTTATATATATACTTTATATATATATATACTTTAGATATATGAATGTTTTAGATATATACATACATATATACATATATATGCACTTTATGTATATGCATGTATATGCACTACATGCATGCCTACTGGATCCCCTGGGACCAGAGTTATGTATGGCACTATGTGGGTGCTGGGAATTGAACCCATGTCCTCTGAAAGAACAACAACTGCTCTCAACCACCAAGCCATCTCTCCGGTCTCAATTTTTGTCAGTTTGACTATAATATGTCTTTAAGTTGAATATATTTGGGGGATATTTGAACTTCATTTACCAGAAAGATAATGTCCTTTTTTGAAAGGTTTTAGTTATTATTTCTTTCTCTCTCTCTGTTTTTATAAGATTTCACTCTTTTAGGCGTATGAGTACTTTGCCTACATGTATGTATGTGCACCACATGCATGCCTAGTACCCAAGAAGGTCAGACGATACCATCAGATTCCCTGGAAGTGAAGTTGCAGATGGGTGTAAACAACCATGTGGACACTAGGAATGAATCCAGGTCCCCAGTACGAGCAACAAGTGCTCTTATAACCACTGACTGACCAAACTCTTTAGCCACAGTTACTACTTCCTTAAATGAGTTATGCCTTCTGCACCTTCCTTACTAGACTCCCTATGATCTGTAACAGCAGTTTCCTGATGGTGTCCGGTAAATTTCAAAGACTTTCTTTTATTCCTTTTCACTTATTAATCAGTTTTTCTTTTTTCCTTTCCTTTCCTTTCTTTTCTTTTCTTTTCTTCTCCTTCCTTCCTTCCTTCCTTCCTTCCTTCCTTCCTTCCTTCCTTCCTTCCTTCCTTTCTTTCTTTCTCTTTCCAGGAGACAGGGTTTCTCTTTGTAGCTCTGGCTGTTTTGGAATTCTGTAAATCAGGCTGGCCTCTAATTCACAGAGATCTGCCTACCTCTCCCTCCCTGAGTGCTGGGCTTAAAGGCTTGAACCACCATACCCAGACAGTTTTCCTTCTTAACTGGAGAATTTCAAAGACACTTACTTCCATCCGGTGCACAGGTTCCCCCTCCCCACCCTTTTTTTCTGCTTGATTGGGTCTCCCAATATTACTTACTGAGTTTTCCTTTCATTTGTTGTGTGCTTTGACTCCAGAATTCCCATCGGTTGGTTTAGATGCCTACCCCCTTGTTGCTTGTTTGGGTCCCATGTTGTTTCCTTATGTGGTTGAGCTACAGATCTATCTTTTATCCTTGCTTTTCTGGTACTACAGGATTGATTCCAGAATCTCATGCAAATACTTGTTGACACCACTTAACTATGGCCCAAGAACGTAGATTTAGGCAATCCCAAATTCCATGTTGCAATTTGGGAGAAGTTTCATGACATTTGATAGCTTTACAGAACAGAGACTGTCATAAGTTGTTGTTGAATATTATTTTAAGGTGTGTTATTTTTGTTTATGTTGCATTTGTTTAACTCTATGAAGCTGTGTTACTGTGCCTGTCTAAAACACCTGATGGTCTAATAAAGAGCTGAACAGTCAATAGCAAGGCAGGAGAGAGAAATAGGTGGGGCTGGCAGGCAGAGAGAATAAATAGAAGGAGAAATCTGGGAGGAAAAAAGAAGGAGCCAGAGAAAGAGGAGTGTAGCTGAAGTTTTTCTGTGTTCCACCTGGCCCATGGTCAGGACAAATCTCTCTCACCTGCCAGTCCTGCAGCCGCTTGGACCCAAGTAAACACACAGCTGCTTATATTAATTAAAACTTCTCAGCCATTAGCTTAGGCTAACTATTGACTAGCTCTTACACTTAAATTAACCCATAATTCTTATTTATGTTTAGCCACGTGGCTTAGTACCTTTTCTCAGTTTTGCCTTCACATCTTACTTCCTCTGTGTCTGGCTGGTGACTCCTGACTCTTCCCAGAATTCTCTTCTGTGCTTGTCCTGCCTATACTTCCTACTACTGGCTACTGGCCAATCAGCATTTTATTTATTAACCAATCAGAGCAACACATTCACAGCATACAGAGCGATATCCACAGCAGAGGAGACCATCAGGGGCCAGCAGCCACCCAGCTACACAGCAAGCCACGAAGTAAGAGTAAGGTTTACCGAAGTAAGAGAACAGTAAGGAAAAACCCAGAGGCAAAAGGTAGATGGGATAATTTAAGTTCAGGAAAGCTGGCAAGAAACAAGCCAAGCTAAGGCAAGGCATTCATAATTAAAAATAAGCCTCCATGTGTGTGATTTATCTGGGAGCTGGGTGGTGAGCTCCCCAAAAGAGTAAACACAAACAATAATAAATCAAGGCAATTACAAAATACATTTGTGGGTACTTTAAAGAGAGTTACAGTGAGATGGGGCCCAAGATGCCGTCTGATGACATTTTTAGGCTTTGGAAGCTAGTGGTTTGCTAAATTAATAGATTCTAAAAGTCTTTTGTTTTTTGTTTGTCTGTTTTGTTTTGTGAGGCCAGGTCTCTCTGTGTAGCTCTGGCTATCCTGGAACTCACTCTGTACAACAGAGATCTGCTTGCCACTGCCTGCTGAGTACTGGAATTAAAGGCATGCACCATCACCCTTGGCTTGTTTGTTTGCTTGCTTATTGTTATGTGTGTCAATGTTGTGTCTGCATGTATGTCTATGCACCACATACATGTCTGGTGCCTGTACAGGCCAGGAGAGGGTGGAATCCCCGAGACTGGAGTTACAGATGGTTGTGAGCTGCCAAGTGGGCTCTAGGAACTGATCTGGGATCCTCAGCAAGAGCAGTATGTGGCTGGGCAGTGGTGGTGCACACCTTTAATCCTAGCACTAGGGAGGCAGAGGCAGGTGGATCTCTGTGAGTTCGAGGCCAGCCTGGGCTACACAGTGAGTTCCAGGGAAGGTGCAAAGCTACATAGAGAAACCCTGTCTCGGGAAAGAAAAAAAAAAGAGAAGTATATGCTTTCAACCACTGAACCATATCTCCAGATCATCCTGGCTCCATTCTTAACGTGTGCCATGCAGGAAAATTCAGTACATTTATTTATACACCTATTTCCAGAACCTTTTTCATCTTGTAAACCAAAAATCTGTACCCATTAATAACCATGTTAACATTAACCAAACCCTTATCCCACCTCAGCTCTTAGCAACCATCATATGTTGTTCAAATTTTAGATGGTCTTCTAATAAAAACAAAAACAAACAAACAAACAAAAAACCCAGAGCCAGATATCAGGGTGAAAGCTGAAAGATCAGAGAAGCAGAACAGCCTCTAGGATTGACTATATCTCAGTGTCTCTGTTAGTCACAAGATGTTAGTTCAAACACAGAGCCGGGCAAAGATTGGCTGTCCTTGGGGCTAGAACTAGCCTAGGAAAGGTAAGGTAAGAAAAGAAGATGATGAGGTGAGGTGAGGTGAGGTGAGGTGAGATGAAGTGAGATGAGGTGAGATGAATAGCCCCTGAACTTGCAGCAGTCCAACCTCTCCACAAAACGCAATGTTACCAACCCATCAGTCTCTGCAGACAGAGCTTCCTCCCAGAAATTCTCATTCATATACCCAACCAGAGACCTAAACCCCAGTCACCATGTTATTTTGTAGCTTACTGAACTCCCTTCAAACACAATTATTTTTCATTCTTTATCACACAATCCATAGGTGTTCATTTCTCTGAATCAGTTTCTAGAAAAGCCCAGTTCCTTTAATAGTGTCTTTCTTTAAAATGCTCCTCAAAGTCCTGTATTGTTCCCTTTTCATTTGAAGAAGTACTCAACTATTGTAGTTTTTGACACAAGGTTTCTCTGTGTAACAGCCCTGGCTGTCCTGGAACTTGCTCTGTAGATCAGGCTGGCCTTGAACTCACAGAGATCCGCCTGCCTCTGCTCCCCGAGTGCTGGGATTAAAGGCATGCACTGCCATGGACCAATTTGTGTAGTCTTTTTATGGAACTTGGAAGTAACAACTTGTGCCCCAACTAGTCTGGTCCCCTGTCCTCAATAAGCCAATTTTTAAAAAGCAAATTACATGCCAGGCAGTGGTGGCGCACGTCTTTAATCCCAGCACTTGGGAGGTAGAGGCAGGTGGATCTCTGTGAGTTCCAGGCCAGCCTGGTCTCCAAAGCGAGTTCCAGGAAAGGCGCAAAGATACACAGAGAAACACTGTCTCGGAAAAAAAAAAGAAAAGAAAAGAAAAAAGCAAATTAAGCCTGGCCTACAAAATGAGTTCTAGGACAGCCAGAACTGTAACAGAAAAATCCTGTCTCAAAAAAAAAAAAAAAGGAAACCAGAAAAAGGAAATGCATTCAATATAGCTACACTGGAAAGAGACAAAGACAAAATGATCCCATCTGTCTCTGCAGTCCGGAAGTGAGATTTAATTTAATAGAAGGCCAAAGATTTGCACATCTGAGAACCTCATTCCAGGTGTGGTTCCAACCATCAGTGACCCTCCATTCTCATGCTATAAGGTGAGGTGTCTGAAGAGTTGTTACAACTGTGTGAAATCTCTTTGTAAGGGACAAGTTCCTTTCTCTGGCTGTTGCCTTTCTTTTCTCCAAGCATGAGATTCCTGGAGAAACTGCCTTTTCTTTGAGGTCCATTGTTTGAATACCCTGATAGATTGAGAGACACAAGGGTCTCTTGAGAATACCTTCATTCTGCTAGGCCTTTTACACAGTTAACCTTAGAAAGAAAATCTTCACCATTCAAGCTTGCCTAGAGATCCTGAGACTCTTTCATGCCTTTTATTTTCCTTCCTTCCATCTCCCTCTCCCTCTCCCTCTCCCTCTCCCTCTCCCTCTCTCTCTCTTTCGTCACTCTATGTAGTCCTGGCTATCCTGATAGTTGCTATATAGACCAGGAGGGCCTTAGATTCACAGAGATCCTCCTGCCTCTGCCTCCTGAGTACTGGGATTAAAAGTTTGCATCACCATGCCTGGCCATATCTTTTCTGTGGATACACTGGCTCTACATATCTTGTTACCTCCCAGGGGATGCGTGTTCTGAAATTTTATTTCTTTTCTTGATTCTGCAAAGTGAGGTCATGGGCTAAAATCTTCCCTTTTGTTTTTCCTGAAGTGGTTTCCTGAAATCATCTAGTAAAGGGATTTCTTTTACCATTCATTAATTATAAAACTCGGGGACGGATATAAGAACCTGATACAGTCACCACGGTTTAATGCCTTCAGGTTCCAAAAAGACCGAGGAACCTTGGGGCCTGCCCATTCTTCCCAGGGTGACTTTCTATCATCTTGGGTCCACCAAGGACTCCTTAATCCATTCTGGCCAGCTAAATGTGAACTTGACCTCTCAGATTCAACTGGATAATGGACCACAACATAAACAGAATTCCTGCAACAATCTAGTTGGAGGCTTCTTAAGCTTTTACAATTCCTTTTTGTCCAAGAATTTTTTTTTGGGGGGGGGGGTTTCAAGACAGGGTTTCTCTGTAGCTTTGGAGCCTTTCCTGGAACTCACTCTGTAGCCCAGGCTGGCCTCAAACTCACAGAGATCCACCTGCCTCTGCCTCCCGAGTGCTGGGATTACAGGCGTGCACCACCACCCGCCCGGCCCAATAATTTTTATGCAACACTGGATATATAGGTGTATAAAGTAGGCATACATATCAAACATTTACTGATAACAAATAATAAAAAATATATTTTAAAATAATTCCTTGGCATACATGCAATTTTATCATATATTAATGATGAAAACAAATTTACATATAATGAGGTAGATGTACTTATTTATTTTTACATAGAGAATTCAACAGCCAGGCATATTGGTACATGTCTTTAATCCCAGCAATTGGGAGGCAGAGGAAGGTAGATCTCTGTGAGTTTGAGGCCAATCTGATCTACATAATGAGTTCCAGGACAGCCAGAGGTACATAGTGAGACCCTGTCTTGAGGGGGAAAAAAAAAGAATTAAATATTCCTGGTAGGCAAGATTGTATCTACTGATGGGTAACCAATAAATTCCTGATTAGATTTGAAGCTTGCCCTACAGTAGGAAATTCATGCTTGTCGAAGTCTGTTGCTCCAGGAGGTCATAGGACCTAGAGGAGAAATCCACTACTATGATTTTTGTAAATGGACATGTTGTCAAAATATCTTCTAAATATTTACATCTGTACCTGTAGATTTGTGCTCTTAATCTTAGTCAGAAAAACTTCTTTTTGCAGTGGGTAGTGATTAATGTAGACTCATAACTGATGAAACTGCTGAGAATTCGTGGAGTATTGAATGCTCAACCCTAAAAGAGACATCTATATCAACCTTCCCTAAGACTCAAGGAACATCTCAAAGAGTGCTGTGGAATCTGTCTTCTGGACATGGAATCCTGATGTACTTATGAGTTATGGTTTCCTGCACAAGATCTATAAAGAGCAAGCCAATCAACATTCTAGCATGGATGAGCAAGAAGCACATGAGGCCTTACCCCTATCTGGGGAGTTATTGGCACTTTATGGATACTGGAGAGAGGAAAGTAATTTTTCTTTGGGAGTGTAGCCATTGGAACACTGATCATGCACCATTGAATGATCCTACACTCATTTACAACCCCCAAAGGCTCATGTATTTGACCTACATTCTCCAGAAAGACTACCCCACCCAAAATTTTCTGAAATAGCACTACCATCAAGGGACAAGTGTTCAAACATATGAGCCTGTTGGAGACATTTCACATCCAAACCACAACACACATCTATCTTATTAATATGCAAATTTGGTTTATTCTCTAAAGAATGTTAAAACTATATCCATACCAGGTGTCTTAGAGTTACTATTGCTGAGATGAAACACCATGACCAAAGCAACTAGGAAAGGAAAGGGTTATTTGTCTTATGCTTCCATACCACAGTTCATCATCAAAGGAAGTTAGGACAGGAGCTCAAACAGGGCAGGAACCTGCAGGCAGGAGCTGATGCAGAGACCATGGAGCTTTCTGGCTTGCTTCCCAGGGCTTGTTCAACCTGCTTTCTTATAGAACCAAGAACCACTAGCCCAGGAATGACCCTACCAGCCTCAAACACTAATTAAGAAAATGCCCTACAGGCTTGCCTACAGCCTAATCTTAAGGAAGCATTTTCTCAGTTGGGGTTCTATCCTCCCAAATGATTCTAGCCTGTGTCAAATTGACAAGAAACCAGCCAGCACACTAAGTCCACAAGATGGCTCAGTAGGAGGAGGTGCTTGCTGCCAAGGCTGATGACCTGAGTTTGGCCCTTAGGATCAACATGGTAGAAGAAGAGACCTGACTCCTGCAAGTTGTTCTTTGACCTCCATGCATGCTCTGCGGCACGTGCATGCATATATATACACACATAGACACAAAAACAAATGTCATAAATGTATTAAAATGGTTAGCCCAGTGTTGGCAGTGCATGCCTTTGATCCCAGCATCCTGGAGGCAGAAGCAGGTGGATCTCTGCATTTGAAGACAGCCTGGTCAATAGTGAAAGTGCTAAGACAGCCAGGACTACATAGAGAAACCCTGTCTCAAAAACAAAACAAAACAAAAACAAAAACAAAAACCAACAGTCTTAAAATATATCCATATCAAATAATTGTTTTAAAGTTGTTTTTTTTTTTTAATTTTTTTTGTTTTTTGTTTTGTTTTTTGTTTTGGAGCTGAGAATCAAACCCAGGGCCTTGCACTTGCTAGGCAAGTGCTCTACCACTGAGCTAAATCCCCAACCCTGTTTTAAAGTAAAGTTCTTTATGATTTATTACCAGCAAAGGTTTTGTGTATGTGTCTTATAAATATATATATAGCGAGAGAGAGACACATATATAAACATATATATGTATATATATAATTTCTGAGGCAGGAGTTGAGGTTGTAGCTCAGTGGTCGAGTACTTGCATGCATAAGGAGTTTTGATCATCAGCACTGAAAAAAATCTCAAGTGAAAATGGGTTGCAAGTGGAAAATATTTAAAAAACCATGGCCTAAATTCAGCAGAAGTTCTGCTGGGATTACCAACTGCAGTTCTTTAGCATTGGAGAGAGCACATAAGCAAGTCATGGGAAAATCCTGCAATTGAATCTGAACCATCACTATAAACACATGACATGCAAATATGTAAACAAACAGTATTTTCTACTCTGTCCCCCAATAAAGTCCTAATGTAACAACTTAGCAAATATCAGCAAGTCCAGAGACAGAGCTTCCAGACACAGTTTCCCTATTGGACAGCAGGACCCCTTGAATGGCAGCCTTGAGGGGTCCAGGCAGGAAATGCACCTGACCTGAACATCTGATTTTTTTTTATTAAGGATTTTTAAAATTCATTTTACATACCAATCACAGATCCCCCTCTCCTCCCTCCTCTCAACCCTCCCACCTTCCCCACCCCCTATTCCCTCCTCCAACAAGGCAAGGTCTTCCATAGGGAGTCAGCAGAGCCTGGTACATTCAGAAGAGGCAGGTCCAAGCTCCTCCCACTGCATCAAGGCTGTGCAAGCCCATAGATAGTGGGCTCCAAAAAGCCAGCTCAGAGCATGTGACTTTATTTTCTTTCTTTCCCTCCTTTCTTTCTTTTCTTTTCTATTTATTTTTTCTTTTCTTCTTCTTCTTCTTCTTTTTTTTTTTTTTTTTTTTTTTTTTTTAGTATCAAGGACTCAAGAGCCATCTGAAAAAAGCTCCCACTGTGCAAAGAAATGAAATAACAGTAACAATTATGCTACATTGAAACAATATCAATACACAATGCTTATATTGGGCAGTTTGGAAGGAAATAAAACCAAAACATAGTTGCTGTCTTTAGTGGTTTGAGGAGACCTACTCCCCTGTTGGGAGTCCTGTTCTCTTCTGCATTCCCAGGCACTAGGTGGTTGGAGAAGATGCTGGCTTTTGGAGAGGGGACTTCTACAGTTGACAGTGATGAAATGGATGGACTGATGGAAGCCCTAACACATCAGTGGGTGGAGTTCTGACTCCAACCACAAGTAGGCCTTCTGTCCAATCTTCCAGATGAATGCTGGCCAGAAGTTTGTCCTGGATCTGATCAACCTCTAGTTCTAACCACTAATGCATGGGAACTACAGGGGACAGAGAACTATATCAGAGGCCACTAGGTATTGGTGAAATTATTAAGGCCACTCCACTAGTTAAAAGGGAGGTTTATTTTGTGGGGTAACTTACAAATGAAGGGATAGGTAGGTTGTGGGGTCTGGCAAAGGTATGGCGCAGTCCAGTGGTGTTCTCTGGAGAACTCTGCTCGGTCTACCTCCAACGTCCAGGGTCCCAGCACCAAGCGAGAGCTCTCCTTTGGATCTTGGGTCTTCAGCTTCCTCCCCCAGCCCCGCCTTGTGGGCGTGACCATTACCGAAGCCTCAATGGGGGTTGGAACTTCCAGGCCAATGCTGGATGGCTACCCACTACAACTAGGTGCCTGCCATTTAAACATTTTAAATTTTCATACACTTCACATTTCCCAAGTTTCTGGTTTTAGTTTTTAGAATGTGTTCTGAAAACTACAGAGGTGTGGGTACCAAAACTCAGGCTAGGGAAATGTTCTTGGAAAACAACCTCTTTCTTCAGGAAAAGGATGGGGAAAAGGGAAGGATTCTGTAGATTAAAACTACCTAAACACTTTCTGTAGCATGAATCTTAGAGGTCTTATTAATAAAAATCAAACCTGAAGCCAGATATTGGGGTGAATGCTGGAAGATCAGAGAAGCAGAACAAGCCACAGCTACCTCACCTCGCCAGTTCCTCAGCTGATCCTGTTTCCTCAGACTGGAATGCTTCTAGTTTCTGGTCTTCATGCCTTATATAACTTTCTGTTTTGACATGACTCCCTGGGATTAAAGATTTACTTCTTGGGATTAAAGGTATGTGTCACCATGCCTGGCTGTTTTCAATGTGGCCTTGAACTCACAGAGATCCAGAGGGATTTCTATCTCTGGAATGCTAGGATTGAAGGCATGTGCTACCACTGCCTATCCTCTATGTTTAATATTGTGGTTGTTCTGTACTCTGACCCTAGATAAGTTTATTTGGGTGCACAATATTTTGGGGAACACAATACCACTGCAACTTACGTCCATCAACCCCAATGATAACCTTAATTACCTTAGTAAAATCAGTCATGAGAATAACTAGGGGATTAGGACAGTGACTAGAATATCCTCATATCAGGAATCTCTTAATTTTAAATATGTGAGAATGGGCTGGAGAAGTGGCTCAATGGTTAAGAGCACTTGCTGCTCTTGTAGAGGACCAGGGTTCACTTCCCAGCACCTACTTGGTGGATTACAACTGCCTGTCCCCCCAATTCCCAGGATCCAAAGCCATGAGCACTGCATGCATGTGGTACACATACATATCACACAGGCAAACCACTCATGCCCATAAAATAAAATATACATCCATTAGAGAAAAAGGTACTAAACTGTTCACAAATTTTGATGCATAGCAACACTCTTCTTAAGTAAGCAGTGTTGGAGGATATTATTTTAAGGTATGTTACTTTTGTTTATGTTGCATTTGTTTAACTCTATGAAGCTGTGTTACTGTGCCTGTCTAAAACACCTGATGGTCTCTAATAAAGAGCTGAATGGCCAATAGCAAGGCAGGAGGAAGGATGGGTGGGACTGGTGGGCAGAGAGAATAAATAGAAGGAGAAATTTGGAAGAGGAGAGATCTAGGAGTGAGAGAAGGAGGACATCAGGGGCCAGCCACCCAGCTACACAACCAGCCATGGAGTAAGAAAGGAAGGTATGCAGAAATAGAGAAAGGCCAATGCCCAGAGGCAAAAGACAGATGGGTTAATTTAAGAAAAGCTGAAGAAACAAGCCAAGCTAAGGCCAGGCATTCATAAGGAAGAATAAGCCTCCATGTGTAATTTATTTGGGAGCTGGGTGGCAAGCCCCCAAAGAGACAAAGAAAACAACCCACAACAAAGCAGTAGAGTCCAAGTTGCTACCCTAGAGGTTCTCTCTTTTACAAGGGGGAGTGAGTCAGACAGGATCATTCCAGAATCCACACACAAATATATAATGCCTGAATTGCAAAGAAAAGTTATGTAGAAGATAAATAATGAGAGGCCCATCTTCAGCTGAAAGCTGCAGTGATAAAAACCGAGGGAACACAATCAACATGGTATCGGCATCAGGGCAGACAAATCAGGGGAACCGGAGAGTGAATCCAAAAATAGATCTCAGCATATATCATAATTTAATATGTGACAAAGGCGGTATTTCAATTCTGTGGGGAAGGATGGTTTATTTAATAAATAGTGCCGGTATAACTGGTTATTCATCTAGAACAAAATGAACTTGGGCCTCCATTTCACAAGTCTAAAACCAAATTCTGAATGGATTAAAAACTTAAGTATAAGCAGTAAGCCGTAGAAAAACATTTAGGTAGCCATACTGGGATGTAGGGGACAGAGAACACATTCTAAAAACTAAAACCAGGAACTTAGGAAATGTGAAATGTGTGATAACAAAATTTAAAATGTTTAAATGGTAAAAGATACCAAAACAAGTCATTTCAAACCTTGTTTAGGAAAGCATGTGCAACACAGATAACACACAAAGAGTAAATATTTCTCTCACACTGCAAATACATAGACCTTGATAAGGAAAAGATAAAATATTCCATTTTTTAAAGGGGCAAAATGTACCAACAGGGAATTCATGGAATAACAAGTTCAAATGACTAATAAACATGTTCAAGGTTTTTAAACTCACCAGCATCTTGGGTATTGCAAATTAGGATAATAATGAGATAGCTAGCCTGGGGTGGTGGCATAGGCCTATAATCCTACACTCAGAAGGTAGAGGCAGGAAGAACAAGGCCATCCTCAACTATATAGTGAGTTTGAGGTCATCCTGGGCTACATGAGACCCTGCCTAAAAATATCAAATAAAAATGCCCTCACTCATTATGTGGCATTACTTTACATCCACAAGACTGAAGACATTAAAAAAACTATTACTATTGCAATCTCACACATTGTGAAACTGTGAACTGTTACTGCTTTTTGAGAGAAAATAGTCTATTATAATAAAGAATATATATATATAAAACGTTTGTGTGGTGATATATTGTATACCCTAATAAAACTTACCTGAAGATCAGAGAACAGAACAAACCACTAGATTAAACATAGATGCCAGGCAGTGGTGGCACACACCTTTAATCCCAGTACCTGAGAATCACACACCTTTAATCCTAGCACTCAGGAGGCAGAGATCTGTCTGGATCTCTGTGAGTTCAAAGCCACCTGGACTACATGAGATTCATTCAGTCTAGGAGAGAAACAGCCAGACAGTGGTGGCACACACCTTTAGTCCCAGGGCTCGCAAGTCACATGCCTTTAATCCCAGCACTAGGAAGGAAGTGAAATGGTTGGGCTCAGAGAGGTATATAAGGCGTGAGGAGACAGGAACTAAGGCTTTTCGGCTGGACCTCTTTCAGCATTTACCCCAATATCTGGCTGCAGGGTTTTTTTTTATTATAAGACCATTTAGCGATTCATGTTACACCTTTGACCTGGTGACTCAACCCCTGGCCATGTAGAAATAATTGACAATAAACCAATATGGAAGGCTTTATGCAGAGTTATAGTAGGAAACAATTCAAAGCAAAGTGAATGCATCTACAAAGGAAGGGCTTAATGAATCCTTTTTTTGTTAGTTTTTTTAAAATGTATTTATTTATTATGTATACAAAAGAGGGTGTCAGATCTCATTACAGATGGTTGTGAGCCACCATGTGGTTGCTGGGAATTGAACTCAGGACCTATGGAAGAGCAGTCAATGCTCTTAGCCTCTGAGCCATCTCTCCAGCCCTATAGTTTTTTAAATTGGCTGAATGGTGTCCCTGCTTCACAAAATCCCAGGCTTTGAGTTCTTGAGAATTTGTACTCTCACAAGTGCTGAGGGAGGAGGGCAAGGTATTCTTATGGTTCCTGGAGGCAGACTGGTATACACCGTGTGTGTTTGTTTGTATGCAGACTCCTATTGGCTTATGATTACATGAGCTTAAGGGCAACGTAAGGCATGGACTCCCGGGGGTTAAAAGCAGCTTTGCTGTGATGGGATAAGATCTGGATAAATGCTGAAATGAAGTCTGGGGAAGAAAACACTGATCAAAAATTTGCTAAGAATTTCAGATGTTAAAAAAACTAGCGTGATAAGCTATTAATGTATCCACATCTTAATGTGTTTATTATTCACTTTTCTTGTTTCTGTGAGCAAATACCTGACAAAGGGCAACTTAAGGGAGGGTTTGTTTTGACTCACTTTTGAGGGGAGGGTCCATGATGGCAGGGAAGCCATAATGGCAGGAAAGCCATAATGGCAAAAGCAGCTTTGCGCTGTGATGACAGGAGCTCAAAGCTGCTTGTTCACATCTGGGTCCAGTTCACATCTGGGTGGAGCACAAAGCAGAGAGGAGACAGGAAGTGGGGTGGACTACAATCTTCAAGGTCTCTCTGGGAGGTCCATTTCCTTCTCAGATGGTCCATAACTTCCACAATAGAACCACTAGCTGGAGAGCAAACGTTCAAACACCTGTGCCTGTGGGAGAGACTTTGCATGTAGACTACAATAGTATGTTTAAACATTGTGTGTGTGTGTGTGTGTGTGCATGTGTGTACTTCATGTGCATATACTATTGTATATATGTATAATATTTATTGTATTAGCAGAACAAGATGGCATTAACTACACCTAAGTATTTGGAGGGATGGGATTGGTACACTATTAAAATTTAAAATATGTGATAGGATTTTTTTTTTTTTTTTTGGTCAAGCAAAGCATATGCAAGAAGGTCTAGGAGCTATAAATGCTTATACTGAGTCATGGAAAGACAGGAAGGGACAAATGCCAGGTTAACATGGTACACCAAAGGGAGTGTAGACAGGTGAAATAATGAATTTTTTCCTTTACATATAACATAGTTCGGCTGCTTTGCTTGATCTCTTAGGGTTTTCTGTTGCTGAAGAGACACCATGGCCACGGCAACTTCTATAAAGAAAATATTTAACTGGAGTGGCTTGCTTACAGTTTCAGAGGTTCAGCCCATTATCATTGTGACAGGGAGCATGGTGGCACACAGGCAGACGTGGTGCTGGAGCTAAGAGTGCTACATCTTGACCAGAAGGCAGCAGGAAGTTGACTGACTGTCCCATTGAGTGAAGCATGAGATAAAAAAAAAAAAAAAAAAAAAAAAAAAAGACCTCAAAGCCCACCCCCACCATGAAATACTTCCTCCATTACGGCCACACCTCCTAATATTGCCACTCCCTTTGGGGCCATTTTCTTTCAAACCACTGCACTTGTTCAACCAGTCTCAATGCTTTGTTATTTGAAATAATGAAGAAATAAAAAATATATTCTTTCACCTAAGGACATAATAGCTTCCATTCTTTATAGGATTTTTCATTTTATTTTCTCTCCCTAAATAGTCTCTTGGTCCCTCTGGCCTCCTCTTGATACTGCTCTTTTTAACTCAAGAATGAGTGTTTGAGGTTTATCACATCTTTTTTGCATCTCCCGAGACAGCCATCCAATTGCTCTCCTTTCTTAACTGTTATCCTCTTCCTTACGTGTGCTCGCCTATGTGGTTATCTTATCCAGTCTCAGGCTTTTAAATGAAATACCTATATTAGCAGCTCCTGAGTCGTATCTCTCCTCTGGGCTCTCCTAGCACCCAACGATGGATTCCTGACTACCAACAGCTGCACTTGAACATCTGTTTGAACCAATCTCAGTAGGACCCGAAATGGAATCTTAGACCAACAGCTTCTGATTTCCTCCAAACCTTACATGGCCTCAGAGGGGTTCTATTGCAAGTCAGGACAACTCTGTCTAGCCAGTTTGTGAAGCCAGACATGGGTTATCCATAATGTTCTTGGGAAATTCTGTTCCTTCTACTTTCAAAAAAATTTTTTTTCTTTGGTTTTGTTTTTTGAGACAAGGTTTCTCTGTGTAACAGTTCTGGCTGTCCTAGAACTTGCTCTGTAGACCAGGCTGGCCTCGAACTCAGAGAGATCCACCTGCCTCTGCCTCTTGAGTGCAAGGATTAAAGGTGTGTGCCATCACCGCCTGGCAAAAAAATTATTCTTAAAGGGACACTTTTATCACTTACCTGCTCCCACCCTTAGGGTTTGTATTGCTGAGACAAAACACCATGGCCAAAAAGCAAGTTGGGGAGGAGAGGGTTTGTTGTCTTACACTTCCATATTGCTGTTCTTCACTGAAGGAAGTCAGGATAGGAACAGGGCAGGGCAGGGTAGGATCCTGAAGGCAGGAGTTAATGCAGACACCATGGAGAAGTGCTGCTTACTGGCTAGCTTCTCATTGCTTACACAGTCTGCTTTCTAATAGAACCCAGGACTACCAGGCCAGGAATGAAACCATTCACCATGGCCTGTGCCCCACCTCCACCCCATTGATCGCTAATTGAGAAGATGCCTTACAGCTGGATCTCACGGAGGCATTTCCTCAGCTGAGGCTCCTTCTTCTCTGATGACTCTAGCTTGTGTCAAGTTGACACACAAACCAGCCAGTACACACCCTGACCAGCAAACCCTCCCTGGATCACTGGTTTCCCTATGTGCATTCTCATCCCTCTTATAATCAGTTCTCAACAGAGTCAACCTTGAGTTTGTATGCATTAGGTTCTATCCCTTTGTCACTTACGATTCTGAACTCTCTTCTCTCCCATACTCCCCTGTTCTCACCTTCATTTGTGCTAAGGTCTCCCCCAAAGTCCAAGTTGGAACATTCACACATTCTCAATCACTGTGCTCCATCCATTCTCCTAATACACCCCCCAGTAAATTTGTGGGTGGAGCACAAAGCAGAGAGGAGACAGGCTTCCCTGCAGTTCTTCTAACCAGCCAGGCATCTTCTCTCCCACCTTGTATTTCTTAGAATTCTCTTCCCCAAGAATGGTGCTCCAGGGAACTCTCTTGACTCCTTCCAGAGACCATTCCTGGATGCCTGACTCAGCCCCTACCTCCTATCCTGACACAAGTCTCTCTGACATTAGGTACTTGTACATTTTCCAAACCTCTCGCCGTTTTTCTGATGAACCAAAATGTCTGTTTTGTTTTGCTTTTCTTAGGTAAAGTCTGATGTAAAACAGGATGGTGCTGTGGATATCGCTCTGTATAAATAAAGTAGCCAGGCAGGAAGTATAGGTGGGACAAACAGAGGAGAATTCTGGGAACAGGAAGGCTGAGTCAATAGAGACGCTGCCAGCCACCATGAGAAGATATTAAGATACTGGTAAGCCACGAGCCATGTGGCAACTTTTAGATGAATAGAAATGGGTTAATTTAAGATGTAAGAACAAGATAGCAAGAAGCCTGCCATGGCCATAGAGTTTGTAAGTAATATAAGTCTCTGTGTGTTTACTTGGTTGGGTCTGAGCAGCTGCGGGACTGGCGGGTGAGAGATTTGTCCTGACTGTGGGCCAGGCAGGACTGGAGAAAACTCCAGCTACAGGGTGGCCTCAAACTGGCTATGTAGAACTCTTGATCTCCTTGTTCTCTCCCAGGTCTCTAAGTACTGGGATTACAGCTGTGAGACATGTGACATTAAATTTATCTTTTGTTGTTTATCTCCTCATGTAAGAAAGCTCTGAGAGGCCTGGCATAATGTTGCAAGCCTCTAATCCCAGCACTTGGGAGGCAAAGATAGGCAGACCTGTGTGGTGAGTTCCAGGACAACCTGGTCTACATAGCAAGATCCAGAACAGCCAGGGCTATATAGAAAGACCCTGTCTCTTAACAAAAAAAGAAAGGAAGGAAGGAAGGAAGAGAGAGAGAGAGAGAGAGAGAGAGAGAGAGAGAGAGAGAGAGAGAGAGAGGTGGTAGAGGCAAGCATGTCATTCTGAGCGTTGATTTTGCTCAAATGCCAAGAACAATGCCTGGAACATAAATGGCCCTTAAAGCCTGGAGAGATGGCTTAGTCATACAATCATGAGGACCTGAGTTGCATCCCTAGAAAACACACACACACACACACACACACACACACACAAAATCCCTGGGCTTGGCAACACATTTTTCAATCTCAGTGCTTGGGAGGCAGAGACAGATTCCTGGAGCTCACTGACCAGCCAGCCTAATGTACTTGTTAAGTTTTGCATTAGTGAGAGACCCTATCAAAAAAAAAAAAAAAAAAAAGATAGACAGGGACTGGAGAGATGGCTCAGTGGTTAAGAGCATTTGCTGCTCTTCCAAAGGGCGAGCTATGATTCCCAAGACCTTCTTGGTGGCTCATGGTGGTTTAACTCCAGTTTTAGGAGAACTGATGCCCCTCTTCTGGCCTCTGCAGACACCAGGCACCTCACGAAGCACACAGATACATAAAATAAATAATAAATAATTTTTAAAAAAAAAAAAAAGAGAAGGGGCTGTGAGACCATGGTGCTCCATGGTGAAGAGCACTTGCTGCTCTTCCAGAGGACCCTGGTTCAATTCCCAGGACTCACATGGTAGCTCACAACTGTCTGTAATTCTAGTCCTAGGGGATCCTATGCCCACTTCTGTCCTTTTAGAGCACTGCATGTACATGATGCACAGACACACATGTAGACAAAACACCCTTTCACAATATAAACCAAAAATCCTAGATAGACAGTACTTAAGGAATGAGTGCTAACTTGTCATCCATCTTCCATATATAGACACACAACTCCCCCTGCCTCCATAACAATAAATGAATAAGTGTATTGCATGAGCTCTACACATGGAACTCTGAACTAAACCAGTACTCCTAATATTTCATTTACTATTTCATTATATCACACACACACACACATACATACACACACACACACACACACACACACACACACACACACACACACACACACACACACACACACACCCCAACACACAGGTAAGGGAGGTGATTCTCACCTTCCACCATGCTTGTCTCTGGGAATGAAATCAGATGTCACCAGACGCCCTTTCCTGCTCAACCATCTCACTGACCCCACTCCCATGTGCTTTAAGCAATGGTTTCTCTGTAAGATGCTTTCTGCTCTTGACTTTAAATCCTGATGCCTTCTCTCTCCTAAGAATTATTGCCTGCTTGCAGCTTGCTGTTGAAGCTTCCTGTTGTTTTTCCATTCCCTGTGACAGACATTCTTTCTAAAAGTAACTCTTCAGAGCTTTCCTAGGAATTGGCAGTTGCAAGCCTCTCTTACCCATTACTCAGTCTTCTCCCTTGACCTCAGAAAGTCAAGTGCTTGTTTGTGTGAGTCAGTTGTCCTCAACTCTGCATGAATCTGATGAATTGAAGTTCTTAGATTTTGGGTCTCGGTGACCACCCTTCCTTTCACATGCTAGTTCTGTACAGGCTGGCTGGGCGGCCAGCCACCCCTCTCTCTATGCACAGCTGCAGTCCATTAAATAGACCCTCACCCATATTAACCAAGATATTATGGAGCGTGCTTCAGATTCAGACAGGAAGTGAATGGCACAAATGTGAGATAATAAAAATGTGTTTCTAATGCCTGACACTCTGTTTCTTTCACACTAATCAGCTCGATCGCAAAGTCAAAGATAGCCACCCACATCCTTAGGGAGCTCATTGAAAATCTCGGGCAGCTGAAAAACTTTCTAATCTCCTTTTACCATGGCTCTACTAGGCAAATTGAAGATGTTCCTGGATTCAAATTTGCATTTTATGCCTGTTTTCAAAATCACTAAAAGAGCAGCTTTTGACCATTGACTTCTGTGCTGAATATGGCTTCTTAAAAAAAAAAAAAAAGGAGTATGTTAAATTGTTTTTTATCTAACTTATCTTAGTATAGCATTTCCTTTCCATATAGTATTTCTCAGCCACAGAAAAGCAGGCTTTAACATTTTCTCTTCTTTTAAAAAATGAGATTCTCAATGCTTCTGACTGTTGAATATAATTCTGTGACATGTTGGATTTGAGGGACAAACTGGCCTCTGCTCACTCATTTGTACAAGGCCAAACGTGAATTAGTAAAGATCACAGAGTCACCCAAATTGGGATGATCTATTTCCTTGTTTTTGATTTAATGTGTGTGGCTGTTCTGCCTGCATCTCTGCCTGTGTACTACCTACATACCTGTGCCCTCAGAGAGCAGAAGAGAATGTCAGATCCCCTGGAACCAGAGTTGTAGACTGAAGTAAGCTACCATGTGGATGCTGGGAATTGAACCCTGATCCTGTGAAGAGCAGCCCATGCTCTTAGCCACTGAACCGTCTCTAGCACCTGGTTTCCTTCCTTCCTTCCTTCCTTCCTTCCTTCCTTCCTTCCTTCCTTCCTTTTTTCCTTTTCTTTTTGTGTGTATGGTACTAGGGAAGGAAGCCAAGGCCTTGTGTATACTAGCTAATGCTCTGTCATTTAGCTTCATCCTAGTCTATTATTATTATTATTTGCTGAATCAGCACCTCTCAGCTAACTAAGCCACTTTTGAACTTTCCTGTAGCTTAGAAGGCCTAAAGCTTTCAACCTTTTTTATCTCAGTCTCAGATACAGAGCATAGACCTATGCCATGAGGCCTAGCTCAGAATTGTTATTCGTTTTTTTTTAAAAGTAAATAAATATATACAATTATAAAAAAGTTATATATAGTTGGGCGGTGGTGGCACATGCCTTTGATCCCAGCACTCGGGAAGCAGAACCAGGCAGATCTCTGTGAATTTGAGGCCAGCCTGGTCTAAAGAATGAAATCCAGGACAGGCACCAAAGCTACACAGAGAAACCCTGTCTCGAACCCCCCCCCCAAAGTTATATATAAATAAATATTTATATATCATATGTTATCTATTTATACTACATATAGGTATACATCATATATATAAGTGCATATGTATATAAAATATCACTCATGTGTATGTAAATGTGTATGTATATATGCCATGGGGCACATGTAGAGGTCAGAGGACAAATTTCAGAAGCTGGTTGTTCCCTTCCACCTTATTTTAGGAGGATCACTTTTTTTTTTTTCCTTCAAGACAGGGTTTCTCTGGGAGGGTCACTTTTATTGTTTATTTTATGTTTGAAAACATTTTATTTCTATTTTTAATTATGAGTATGTATGTGTATGTGTGGGTATGTGCTGTAAGTACAGGTGCCCGTGCAGGCTGGAAGAGGGCATCATCAGGTTCCTTGGAGCTGGAATTACAGCCAATTATGAACTGCCCAATGTGAGGACTAGGAAGTGAGCCCAGGTCCTTTCCACAAGCGGTATGTGCTCTTAACCACTAAGCCATCTCTCCGTTCCTCCTCATGTTGTTTTTGCTACAATGAGTGCTCCAGTCAGACCTGCAGACTTTGGGGCAGTTCTCTGGTCTCAACCGTAGGAGTACTATCTCTCTGTAGGAACACTCTCGGATTACTGACATGTACCATCACATTTGCCTTTGTATGTGGGTTCTGAGAATTGAATTCAGGGGCCCAGGCTGCCATGCATTAACCCATCTCAAAATCCCAGAATTGTTTATTGTTATCAATCATTTTAATGTCCCTTGTTCATTATTATTGTGAGGGTAGGGGCCATGCATGCTGTGGCACACATGTAGAAGCCACAGGACAGCTTGGTCAAATCAGTTCTCCCTTACGTGTGGGGTCTCGGAATGGACCTCAGCTCACCAGACTTCCTCAGCTAGCACTTCTTTTTGCCCGTCCAGCCTGCCTGACTACCAAAACTGTAACTTTTAAGAAACTCACTTGCACTTTGACTACTGACGTCAAGCAATGCTGAGGAGAGATTCTGAGTTCTCCCCAGAGTGGGAACTTCACCTGAGAACAGAGGACAGGACTGACCAGTGTCTCCAGATCTTCATGCTCAGCAATAGACCCATGGCCTGAGCTGCTACCGAGTCCCACCTTCTGCCTTTCCTTATTTCTGCAGGATACTCCAAAGAACTCCTTCTAGGTCTCTGTATGAGTGCTCAGATTACAGATAGGAGAATCTGCAACATATTCCAAAAACCTCACATATCATTAAGAATAAGATGTATGAGGTAGGGCCGGCCCATCTTTGTTTGGAGTTTATCCCAATAGTCTAATACCACCATTGTAAGTAAGTTCCTCCTTGTGCTCACGGAAACCTTTTTGAAAATTTGCTCTTCACATTTTTCTTCTTCATCCAAATGAGAGGACACTGACGATTATTGCTCAACATCTTCTGCATTATTTTCAGGAACAATATACAAATTCTCTCTTTAATTCATTCTATTTTCACTTTACTTGTGAAAAATGGAAACCTACTTTTCATTCCTTGTCATGGTTTGGATGCTGTTCAGAAATCCCACGTGACTGTTAAAATGTGGCCGAAATGAGAGGCTATTGACAAGATCTTTGTAGAGATGGTAGCTTTTGAAAGATTGAAACAATGGGAGAAATTAACAGGAAGTGACAAATTTAACTGTAAAATTCTTGTGCTTCTGTGCTATAGAAATTAATAACCCTAGCTGGAAAAGTAGTTGCGTTATGTAGCACAGTTAAGACTCATGTGTGTGTGTGTGTGTGTGTGTGTGTGTGTGTGTGTGTGTGTGTATGTGTGTGTGCACATACACATATATGAATATATTGTGCCTGGTATTAATGAATAGTTACATAATAAGGTATTTTTAATTAAAACAATCTTTTTTTGGATACATCAAGTCTCCAGTAGGTCTCATTGGTAACACTTTTTTTTCCTCAAAATCTCGTTAACACATGATGTTTGGGAAGCCCCCCTGGTAAGTCCTTAGCAAAGTAAGCCCTTTTCCAAACTCTGTGACCCTATCTATATTCATAACCTGGTACATTGCCTGTACAAGAGTCACTTCGGTTCTGAACTGTCTTTCAGCTACATCCTCTCCCAGAAAGAGTCACCTGATAAAAAGAGTGCAAGAACTGTGCTTTCACATCATTCTTTCTGCATTGTCTAGATTCTAGGTGCTCCGAAGCACATGCCTTTAATCCCAGCACCAGGGAGGCAGAGGCATCCAAATATTTGTGAGTGAAAGGTCAGCTTGGTCCACACAGTGGATTCCAGGCCAGCCAGTCTCAAAATAATAAATAAATAAAAATTTTAAAATGTTCTTCCAGAGGACCCAGAAGTTAGATTCCCAGAATCCACATGGCAGCTTACAACTATCTACAATTCCAGTTAGAAGGGATCAGGGTTCCCTCTTCTGGCCTTCATAGTCATCAGATACACACACACACACACACACACACACACACACACACACACACACATACACACAGAGCACACAGGTAAAGTAATCATACATATACTGTAAGATGAATTGCTAAATGGTCTTATTAATAAAAAAAAACCCATAGCCAGATATTGGGGTGAAAACTGAGATAACAGAGGAATAGGACAAGCCACAGCCAACCTCACCTTACCAACTCCTCAACCTCCAGAGAGACCTATTTCCTGTATACCCACGCCTATATGCCTTTCTGTCCCTGACCTCTAACTTCCTCTCTCCGCCCAGCTACATCACTTCCTGTCTGTCTGTACAGACCCTCCAGACCTCCATGGTTAGTGCTGAGATTAAAGGTGTGTGCCACCATGCCTGGCTCTGTTCCCAGTGTGGCCTTGAACTCACAGACCTCCCTACTTGCACTTTTCAGGAGAGGTGATTATGAAATTGGTGGGAAATCTGCAATCTTCAGGAGGCTCGTTTGAAAGTGATCACCAGTGGGAATATTTACTTGTTGTATAAGCCACCCTCCTGTGCCAGCACTGGCTGTTAAATACCTACCCACCCACCACTGCCCACTCCTTTATGACTTTATTTTCTCTCTTGCCTCCTGCAACCTGTCTAAATATAATTCAGAAATCACCATTTCTATTTAGCACGGGCTCACAGAACATTTGCATCTGAAGATATAAAATGCTTAAGAGCAGATGGTGTCACCTCTCAAAGCCTTCATCTCCTGTCTGTACCGTGGTGATAACATGTTCCTTTTCGGCTAGGGTGGGATTTGATGAGGACATACACTCGCAAACTCTTGCACATGGCATAATTCTCGATAGTTCATGTTGCTGGTGTCCTCCTTTGCATTCACCGAGCCTTGGATTGCTTAACTGTCAACTGACACCTGGAAAGCAAGCAAACGAACAGCATATTGGTTTTTTGTTTGTGGCTGTTTGACTTGGGGGGGTGCTAAGGTCTCTTTCTGTTGTTGTGTTTGCTGCTGCGAGGCTCCCATGGAAGAGTTTGTTTTCAAGTTGGGTATGCTGAGGTATAATGCACATGCAATAACATTTACCTGTTTTGGTATGTTTTGACAAACATGTGTGCCAACACAGTTCACATACAGAACTTCTGTAAGCCTTGCTCAAGTTTCCTGGGGCTCCACATAGCCAGCCAGTTTCTCCAGCCCCTGGCTCTGACAACCACTGACCTGCTTCCTGTAGACAGATTTTTCTTTGGGCCACCAGCTCATAAAAATGACATGGAGACTTATTATTAATTATGAAAGCTCACCCTATAGCTTAAGCATGCCCCATTAGAGCTTGTATAACTTAAATGAACCCATTTATATTAATCTATGTTTTGCCTCATAGCTTTTTACCTTTCTTCCATCTTGCACCTCCTGTTTCCCCTCTGTGTCCTCTGGTGTCTTTCCCATGCCTAGATTCATCTCCTCTTCTTCTCTCTCTCTGCCTGGAAGTCCCCCTCTAACCTTTTCCTGCCTCGATATTGGCCATTCAGCTCTTTATTAAACCAATCAGAAGGTGCTTTGGCAAAGACACATCTTCACAGTGTACAAAAAAGATTATTCTACAACAGCTTCTCATTCCTGGTAAGTGCCTTTTCAGATGGGTTGCACGGTGAGATCATATAACACGTATCCTCAAACTCACTCATTATTTTCCCAGTGTACAGTGCGGAGCATGAGTTCCAGATCCAGGGAGCAGTGTTGTTCTTTGGGTTCTGATGTGCCTTCAATGGACATAGAGGCAAATGGAAAAATGGTGACAGATCAAGGGAGGAATAAGGCAAGTTCAGGCGACCAGAAAGGGCCAGGGCTTCTGTGTCAGGTGGTGTGATCAAAGGCTTCTTAATTAGCAGCCCAGCTGTCTATAAAAATTGAATGCTTGGCTTACAAACTGGAATGGTGACTCACTGAGTTCTGATTTGCTTCAATCTACACTCGCCATTTGTGCGTATGAGCTGATACTCTGCAGCTGATATCTGGACTCAAGGGAGATGATTAGAAGGTCTCTGGTCATCAGAGATTTCTATTAATAATTCGACTTAAATATCAACCCTAGCAGGCCTGCCGTGACAGATGCCAGCTCCTTTGATCCACATGCTCACCTCAGAGCTAGCAATGGTTTTTTCCCATTTTGAAGATTTTGCAGGATCTGAGATGCAGCCGTCAGGTGGCTAGCAAGAGGCAGAGCTGGAACATAAACAGCCCATCTGACTTGCAAGCCTGATCTTCAGCCGCCAGGCTACCCCCACCTTACACTCTCTCCATCTTGACCCACATGCCTGGCATCTCTTCTTTGACTTTCTTTCTAGTTCATCCTCCTTTTCCTCTTCTTCCTATTTGGGTGTTTGTTTGCTTTCTGTTTTATGCAGCCCTTTGAACTTGCTTTGAACTTGAAGCTAGCTTTGAATATGCTATATAGCAGAGGCTGACACCGAACTCTGGATCTTCTTGTCTCCATCACCCAAGTGCTGGGATTACAGGTATGTACCATCATGCCTAGCAAGGGAACTTCTTGTTATCTGTTTTCCACAGATAAGAGACTAAAGACTCTGAGAAATGAAGGTGCTAGGTCAAGGTCTCCACGCTTGTGGATCCTGGATAGGAATGAAGCCTGAATGCACATGCTCCCTACCACCTTTCCCTACCTCTAATGAAATCACTTGGTTTTCCTTGGACTTGACCTAAGTTGAGAGGCTGTCGAAGACATGAAATGAAGATGAATTTGCCTGAATCTCTGTTAACCTTGCTGCCTGAGTGTTTCTATGGGGAGCTGGCTCCATGCAGCCCGCTACCCTAGAGAGGATCTCTGTAGGGACCAGGAGGGACATTGTGAAAACAGTCTTGCTTTTACCTTTTCTCAAACAATCAAGTCCCCTAGGAAAGCTCGGAAAGACCAAAAATGAATACTTGTTAAGAGTAGATTTACAATAGATGTCCTTTGCATTTGTTTGGCTCACATTCTCTTAATAGGCCGCTTATTCTGGGCACCACACTTGCTCTAATTAGTTTTTGCATCATGTGGTGGTTAGCCTCCTGAGAGAAAGGGAGCCTGAAAGCCAGAGCCACAGTTAGGCTATAAAACAGCCAGAGCAGCCCTTCCTAGTCCTGACTATGTTTCCTCCTGGCACGGAAGAAGCCTGGCCCTGTTCTAGTCCATCTTGCCTGCTAACAAATACCCTGGTGTAGGGGATGTTTGCTGTCCATCATCGGCTCTATCGGTACTGTACATCGACTTTCTGCTAGCTCTGTGCTCAGCAGTCCTGGACGCTTGCTGTCTCCAGCCCCCGCCACAGGCTTTATGTAGCTGTCAATCTCCCTGCTGAATTATGAGCTCCTGAATATAGGGAAATAGATCATCCAGGATGAATGGGATCAGGTTTCCCATCACCCAGGAGCTGCTAGTTGTGTAGGAGAACCTGACAGATGTATAAACAATCAGACTCCAGGGCATGCTCTGACCGTGCCATAGGGACAACAGTAACAAGAAACATTTAAGGAGGGTGGATCATGGTCTTGGCACCAGGACAAGTTCTGCTCACTTATATGCTTTAGTTTGCAGTGAAAGTGTTACTCTATTGGTTATCTATTATACTAAGGCTGGGTAACAGCCATAAAAGCTCAGCAGCTAACATTTATTTTTGCTCCCTCCTTTGTGATAGGATGGGTTCTCCTGCTTCCAGGGGAGCTGGTTGTTGGCTGAGGCACCTCAGCGGGCTCTCTCATGGATATCTGGGCTGCTGGGGACTTGCCTCTCTGGAAAGGTCTCTGCTGAAACAATTTACTTCTGTTTTAGAATCTGGACTCCTCCAGCGGGTTAGCTCTGACTGGTCCCCCTGGCAGGGGCAGGGCCAAGAGGGCCATTCCAAGGGTGCCATTATAGGAACCTTGGGAGGCTGAGGTGTACTGATCAGGCATACTCATTTCTGATGCATTTGTGTTTGGCCAAGGAAAATTCCCAAGGGTAACCCAAACTGAAGGAATGCAGAGACAGCTTTTGATGCTTGATGAAGGGAGTTCCAAGATTTACACTGTGAAGGGTCTGGATTCCAGTTCCCATGTGTTGCCATCCCATAATAGGACTCTGGTCTTCTGCTTGAGGGTGTCCCCAGTGCCAGGATACACTCGTCAAGCATCAGATGTCGAGCCCCCAGCTAAGGTGGTTCGGGTACTGCCTACTCACTCCCCTGGCTTTCCCATTGCAAAGTATGGCAGTTCCATAACACATCTTGCAAATATCCTTGGAAGACGCACAAAGGGACTGAGTGCCCAGATCACTCCCAGGAGCAACTGCTCCTTAACATTGTGCGTGCATCACGTTGCCTTGTCTTTGTCATTCAGTTAACCAGGCGACATTCGAGCCCTCCTTGGGTCTGCTACTATAAGAAGTCAGACCATGAGAGGATGGATAAGCTAGTGGTCAAGCCGAAGGAGGCTGGTGAGGTGTTCATGGTAGAAGAATTTTTGGGGAGGGACATTTTTTGAAGATTGTTTGTAAATTTCCTTTGTGTGAATAATACTATGCAGGTGTAATGATACTTGTATTAAGTTTGGGTTGTGTTCCACAGTCTTTCAGGCCCAGTGTTCCTCATGTTAACATCTAGAGTTGGCTTGATACAGACATTTAGCTCAGCTCTTGGAAAAGGTTTAAATTGCTGAGAATGTAGAGCAAGTGGGGAGTATTAATCCATTTTCTGCTGCCGTAACAAAACACCCAAAGTTAGTACTTTATAAAGAAAAGAGGGTTATTTGGCTGTGATTAGGTGACCCAATAAAACTAGGTTCTCTTAAGACCTAGGGTTGGGTCTCAACATACAGATATAATCCTGGCTAAAGAGGACTGGAAAAGGGCTAGTCCTGTTCTTTTTATGATAATCCGTGTTTGTGGGAGGAAATTGGTGATCCCGTGAGAAGTACATTAAATCCCTCCTAAAGGTAGCATCTTAACGACACAGTCACCTTTTATTGGTCCCCACCTCTTTTTTTCTTAGAGATTTATTTTACTACTTTTAATTATGTTATGTGTATGTAGGTTTTTTTTTCTCTTTACTCTTTTGGGGCCCACAACCCTGTTCCCAAATAAATACACAGAGACTTATTCTTACTTATGAATACCCAGCCTTAGCATGGCTTATTTCTAGCCAGCTTTTTTTTTTTTTTTTAATTAACCTGTTTCTCTTCTTCTACATCTTGTTTCTGGGCTTTTATCTTTCTGTATTCTATATACCTTTCTTTCCTTCTTACTCTGTGGCTGGTTGTGTGGCTGGGTGGCTGACCCCTGACGTCCTCCTCTCCTTCTCCTTTTCTTGCTCTTGGATCCTCCTGTTCTGATGGAAACTCCACTCAGCCCCTGGCACCCATATACCCAGAGTCTGGAATGTTCTGGTGGAAGCTCCACCTCAACTCCCCTCCCCCATTTCTCTCTCCCCAAATCCTGCTCTGTCTCAAGCCCGCCAAATAACGCTCCTCCCCCAGAGATGCTCAAAACCGTTCCCACAGGGTATTTAAACTGCACCCCAGAAAACAGACACATGGTTTCTCAGTCTCCCTTCCCCATCTCCTCTCACAGCTTTACAGAGTCAAAGGCAACATAAAAGAATGTAATACATCTTTGTATTATTAAACAAATATTCCACAGCATAAACAAATGTAACACATCTTAAACTAATATTCCACAACGTGTGTGTGTGTGTGTGTGTGTGTGTGTGTGTGTGTGTGTGTGTGTGGTGTGTTCACCACCTATCCAGAAGAGAGTATCAGATCTCCTGGTGCTAAGTTACAGGTGGGTCATCTGATGTAGATGCTGGGAACTGAATACCAGTGCTCTTAATCCATTGAGCCCTATCTTCAGCCCTAGATAACTTCTCATATTGCCACACTGAGGATAACTCTCCAGTGTGTGAAAGTGTGGGGAACAACCGCACCCAGTCGGTAGCAGTGAGCAGCTTTGAACTTAGCAAATTACATACATCCAATTGTAAAATTAAGTATCTGTTCTAGTTAATTTTTGTTTTCAACTTGACACAACCTAGAGTCATCTAGGAAGAGGGAGCCTCAATTGAAGAATTGCTTCAATCTGTGGCCATGTCCATGAGAGATCGTCTTGGTTGATGATTGATGTGGGAAAGCCAAGGTCACTGTGGGTAGCACCAACCTTAGGCAGGATGCTGCAACTGTAGAAGAAAGTTAGCTTGAATGTGAGTCAGAGAGCAAGCCAGCAAATAGGATTCCTTCCACGGTTCCTGTCCCCTAGCTCATGCTCTGACTTCCCTCAGGGATGGATTTTGGCCTGGAAGTATAAGCCAAATAAACTCTGTCCTCTCCAAGTTGCTTTTGGTCATGGTGTTTATCACAGCAGCTGAAAAGCAAACTAGAACAACATTCCTATTTCAAAAGTCAATTGACCTTTCTTTTTGGGCTTAGCCATCCATCTCCATATTCTCTATGCATCTTTTTTTTTCCCTCTTATTGGTTCTTACCTTTTCTATTTTGGTTGCCATATCCCAACTTAAGCTCCCCACCCTTATATTTCCCAATTCACCCTCTTCACCCTGATCAAAGTCAACGTTTTCTTTCTGCACATGTGCAAATGAGTCACAGCCAGCAAATGCGTCCTGTGAGAAGGGGCCTGAGCTAGAGTGTCAGAGGGTCCAGACAATTGGTGGCCCCTGGAGAGGGAATGTAATAAACATGGCAAAACTTGAGAATGACCCTGCTCAACTTTCGGCTCCCCCAAACATCACCCCACAAGCCTCCAATTCTTTGCTTTGTTCTTGTGGACCCTGCAAGCTTTTCATTCTCAACAATTCTCTATTAAAATGCAAATACCTACTGGGAGTTGTTAAGCCTTATCAGCTAATGGTTGACTGTGGAATGAACACAAGATCCTGCTTTAATAGAGCACAGGACAGCAGAGGGACAGGGCCATAGTGTGGAAGATTCAGGAAGGAGAGAAGGTATTTATGGAAGGGTCATTTTCTGGTCTGTCTTCTATTTTGGTCCAAGTGAACTTTGCTCACCATTATCCACAACCACCTCTTCTGCCTTCTCAAGAGCAGTGGATTTAAAATGGTTGGTTCATTTCTCCTTGACCTAAACATCCGTTGAATTAAGGAGGGATGCTGGCAAAGCTCTGCTTTGCCTAAATTAGGCAGAGTAAGAGCAAATGCGAGGAAGTAGCTATAACACCCCCCTCTCTGGTCTAAATTTAGCCGTACGTGATTGCATGAGTCCCCTGGTACACATGTGGCCCTGGTGGCCCAGTGAGTCACAGTAAAGCCTGGATGTGGACAAGGAGTTGGGTGAGCTTACTCTAAGGCAGGCAGGACATAAGCCACCATCCCGACCATGGATTCCCTTGGGTGTCCACCAAGAGGGATCCAAAGGGTGTGACTACAGACTGCCCAGTCCATCCTAATTCCCTGGAAAAATCACAGAGACATAGGCTGACTTCCACAGCCAAGGACAATTGAGTTCCAGCCTTCTGGTGGAAGCAGGTCTCTATCACCTGTGGCTCCGAACACACATCTTTTCTCTCCTGCTGCTCCTGCACCCTGAGCCCTGCAGCAGGAGCCCAGGCTGCTACACAGAGGAGTACACACCCAAAGTGCTTCTAGAGTGAACCTACCCAGAAGGAATTGGCAGCATGGCGGAACCACTCCAGAGCAGGATTAAAACAGCCTAGTCCTCGACACCCTCCCCACCCTTCCCTCAGGAGCTGGCTTCTCTTTACAGGTGTGATGCTCAGAACACTTAATAATCAGTCAAAGGACCAGCACTAGCCAGTCAGAAAAGAAGCAGCTTGCTTGCTCCAAAGCAGGGTTCTAGGACTGCCTGGCATAAAGCACTAACCCTTTAGTTCCTGGAGCAGCAGGCTCTCCAGGGTGGTGCAAGGAGGAGATAGATTAGCAAAGGCTCCAGAGGAAACCTACTCACCTGCTGGCATGGAAGTATGCCAGGTTTGCTCCGCTTTGTGAGCCTTACTGCTGCCCGGGGTGGATCCAGTCTGAGGGCCCTGTCCTAGGCCACCAGCTCTAACGCTAAAGCTCTGAAGAAGCTGAGCTAGGAAAGGTCTCCTTGCAAGGCACTGAGTGCTGCTGCTCTGTGTGTGTGTGTGTGTGTGTGTGTGTGTGTGTGTGTGTGTGTGTGTGTGTGTGTGAGAGAGAGAGAGAGAGAGAGAGAGAGAGAGGATTCCAGATAATGCAAAGCCAATGGCTCCCGGGGGTAAAAATCACTATATATATGTTCAAATAGTCTTCTTGTGACCTTGAAACATCAATTTTCTGTTTCTTCCATTTATTCCTTAGGCTGTCACCACCATTAAGAAAAAAACGTTTTCCCTTTTCCCAGTTACCCCATGTCCCCTTCAATCAGGACCAGCAAGCAGTACACAGCTGTGCTCTCAGCCCACTCATGATACAGATAGGGAGGACTCAGAATGCAAGGCTGTCCTAGGTTACATATTAAGTATGGAGCCAATCTGGGCTACATAGTAAGACTTTGTCTTCAAAATAAAACAAAGCCCATTTAAAAAAAAAAAAAAAAAAAAAAAAAAAAAAGCAAAACAAAACCAGAGAACACTGATGTGATGTGTGTACCATCAGCTTCCCATGCTCAGCAGGAAAACAGCTGCTTGCTCTTTGTGGCTTGCCCGGTGGGGGAGGGGGAGGGGAGGGGGAGCCCGTTCCCTAGACAGCTCCCGAGATTCAGTTCAGCTTCCCCAGTCTCCATTCAAGCCCCACGGTTCTTTTGCAGGACAGGAAACTGGCTCATGGGGTCTACACAGGTAATCATGGACCTGCTGGGGGGGGGGGGGGTGGGGAGAGACGCCAAGCAGAAGGTGAGCTATTTGCAGTTTGTCAGAAATCCTAATGGAAATTATAGATTAACAGAGTACTCTTGTGAGCAACTGAGAAATTTAACTTCAACCGGCTTAGAGGGAAACAGTAGAGCTAATGGGCTCATGAAATCAATCCACTGGAAGACTACAGTGTGCTCAGCCTCAGGGACAGCTAGCACCAAGGCCTTAAATGATACCAGGACGCTCTCTCCTCACCTGTCTAGTCCTAGCATAGACTAGGACTCCTCACCTGGGGATGGGGAGGGGTTTTGCCCCCTTTCCCGGGCACTGACAGCATTTGGAGAGATTTGTGGTTGTCACAACTGGAGGGGAGGAGGCTCTTGGCATGAAGCGCACAGAACCCAAAGACAAGGCTAACCATCTGTGGTGATTTCAATGAGAAACGCTCCACCCCACAGGCATTTGAACGTTTGGTCTCCAGTAGTTGGTAGTGTTTGGGGAGGTTGAGGAGGTGTGCCCTTCCTGGAGGAAGTACATCCCTAGGGGATGGGTGTGTGTGCGTGTGAGATTCCATAGCCATACTCAAATTCCAGTTTACTTTCTCTGCTTCCTGTTTGTGGTTCGGATGGTAATTTCTCAGTTTCCTGCTCTGGTTGCAATGTGGTTTTCGGCCATGCTTCCTTGCCACGGAGAGCTCTTATCCCTCTGGAATCATAAGCCCACACAAACTCTTCTTTCAATAGTTGTCTTGGTCATGGTGTTTTATGACAGTGACAGAAAAGTAACTAACACACTGTCCTATGTGACATAGGATGGCCTCCCTGAACCTCACCTCGAACGTCAGGAGTTATGGTCAAAGACTTACACTGTTGTAGCATAATACCACAGAATGGGAAGTCATGATGGAAAACATTCCAGATTTGGGAAGGGTTCCATCTGGCGGGAGCCTTCCTGCTTCTTGTGATATTTTCCAATGGTAGAAGATATCCTGTGACTGGAGAGAGAGAGAGAGAGAGAGAGAGAGAGAGAGAGAGAACAAACCCATCTTCAAAAATTTTTCTTTATTTTATTTTATGTGTATTGCTGTTTTGCCTACATATACATCTGTGTGAGGGAGTCAGATCCCCTAGAATTGGAGTTACAGTTTTGAGCTGCCATGTGGGTGCTGGGAATTGAACCTGGGTCCTCTGGAAGAACAGTCAATGCTCTTAACCCCTGAGCCATCTCTCCAGCCAACCCCCTCCAAAACAAACAAACAAACAAAAAAAACAACCACTTTTTTTTAAAAAAAAATGAGGCACTCACTCTTTTTAATAATGACATTACTCTGATGCTAAGTGTGGTTAGTGTCTCTCAAGTTCCCACCTCTTAACATACCATTTGGGGATAAAGTTCCCAGCCTGTGAACTCTGGGAAACACATTCTAATCAAAGCTTTCTCCTTGTGGTTGGACAAATGGCTGCTGGCAGCTTTCAGATTCAAACCCAACAGCTTTGGTAACCACCTCCCCCATAACCCTCCTTGTCCTGGACTGGACTTGTTCACTCTAATGCCAATGCTAAAACTTCCAGGGAAGTTCTTGATGACTGAGGTTGGTCCAGGACCCACTCTTAAGCTAACCATTATGAACAAAAAAATGGAATTTCAGAAGATCATGGAGGATCTAGAATGCCAACGGCTGGAGTAGGGGGAAGCGTGGTCTGACAATGGTGAAAGGCAGGTGGACACAGGTGGGAGTAAGGCTACAGATAGAACTGCATGTGTTTGAGAGACCATGCTTTCTCTGTGTGGGGGTGATAGATATGCACATATGTCCACACCCAAACACGTACAGAGACTAAAGGAAGGACATCAGGTCTTCTGGTCTGTTAGTTTCTGCCTTACTCTGTTTATACAGAATCTTTCACTGGACCTGGAGATAGGCTGTTGGCCAGCAAGTCCCAGCAATCCTCCTGCCTCTGCTTCCCTTCCTCCTCCTCCAGCACCAGGGTTATAGGAAGACATGTGGCCATGTCTTTTTTTTTTTTTTTTTAGTGGGCACTGGGAATTTGAACTCAGGTCCATGCTTGTGAAGCAACAAGTACTCTTACCCACTGAACCATATTCCCAGTCAGCAAGAGAGACAATTATAGCTGGAATTTTCTCCAGTCCCGCCTGGGTCTCGTAGCCACTCAGACCCAAATAAACACACAGAGGCTTTATATTAATTAAAACTGTATGGCCCAATGGCTCAGGCTTCTTGCTAGTTAGAGCTTACATCTTAAATTAACTCATTCCTATAAATCTATACCTTGCCAGGTGGCTTGTGGCTTACTGGTACCTTTACATCTTGCTTCTCATAGTGGTGGCTGGGAGCGTCTCCTGACTCAGCCTTCCTGTTCCCAGAATTCTCTTCTCTCTTTGTCCCGCCTATACTTCCTGCTTGGTTATTGGCCAATCAGCACTTTATTTATTAACCAATCAGAGCAACACATTCACAGCATATAGAGCGATATCCACAGCAGACAATGTTTTTTAAAACTGAGGATACGGAGAAGCAAAGAAAGACAAGGGGTCATTACTGGAGCAAAGGTAGGAATCATATTAATCCACTAAATGACTACACAGGCCAAGCCAGCATTCTGTGCCCAAGACCCTTTTTATCCCACTCTGCTCATGGAGGCCATTCCTGGGGGACTCATTCTCCATTCGGAATCAATGGGTGGTAAGTGGCTATTTAGATAAACTAATTATTGCTAATGTTTAGCTGGCTAATGAGTTATTCCTTCTAGCTGACATAATGTCTAACCCCATTATAACTACATATCCCTTAGAAGGGCTTTAGAGCAAGAAATTGTAGAACGCACTGCCACAGGGAACTTGGGAGGAAGGTATTTTTGTTTTGGAGGCCCCCAGGCTCAGGTCATTCAAGCAGGCAGCAAGTCATGCTATAGCTGAGTTAGTTATATTTATGGTGGGCATTTTTGGAAGTCTGTGCTCTGGAACACAGAGTTCCTGGGATGGTAGTGTTGCTGAAAATAAAGCTTTTAGGCTTTGTTTCGGAAGCACTAGCTTGAGTGACATTTAGTCAGTTTGTTCACCAGAAGACTGGGAGCCTTGAACAGAATGGGTGTGTGGCTCTCCCAAAAAGGATATTCAGCACATGGCATTTCTTAGCTCATGGGGCAAAGAGGCCTTCTCATTGAGGGCCATTTTGCCCAGGGTGGAAGCCCTGTATTATGTTCTGTCCATTGTCTATATTACTGCTAAAGGTGACACCCACATCGGAGGTACAGCACTAAGTTTGTCTACTCTACTTGGAGAAGGCATTAGAAAGTGCCTTTCTGGATTTACTGAGAGCAACCTTCAGCCCATTTTAAACGAACCATGGTCCTTCCTCTGTCTAATGCCCAAGCATTCATTAGCTGGGCACCAACCTTGGAGAAAGCCCTAGCAGTCCCTAGAGGAGATCAGAATGAGGATTACCAGGAGCTATGCCTTCCCATTGTCCTCTGAAGCTCTTCTATATTGATTCTTTAAATCAAAGCCTAGATAATCTTTTTTAAAAGTTAGAAAGAGTGGGGCTAGAGAGATGGCTCAGTGGTTAACAGCTCTTTCTGAGGACTTGAGCTTAGTTCCCAACACCCACATCAGGCAGTTCACAACTATCTTTAACTCCAGCTCCAGAGGATCCAACTGTCTTAATGGGCACCTGTGCATACTAGTACAAAGAGACACACATAAACATGTAATTAAAAAACAAAATAACTTCTCCCCTCCACTCTTCTCAGTCCTTCCTCCCCTCTCCCTCAGATCCACTCCTCCTCAGTCTCCCTTAAAAAAAAAAAAGGAAAAAAGGAAAAAAGGAAAAATGAAGGCGCCCTCCCAGCCTTATCAACCAAACATGGCTCATCACATGTTACAATAAGACTGGGCACAAACCCTCATATCAAAGCTGGACAAGGCAATCCAGTAGGAGGGAAAGGATCCCAAGAGTGGCCAAAAGAGTCAGAGATACCCCACCCCCACTGTTAGGAGTCCCACAAGAACACCAAACTGCACAACTATAATGTATATGCAGAGGGCCTAACACAGACTCATTTGAGCTCCACAATTGTCTCTTTGGTCTTTGTGAGCCCCTATGAACCCTGCTTAATTGATTCTGTGGGCCATGTTCTTGTAGTGTCCTCAACCCCTCTGGCTTCTACAATCCTTTCTCCCCCTCTTCTGTGGGGTTGTCCTGGTTCCACCTAGTGTTTGGATGTGGGTCTCTGCATCTGTCCCCATCAGTTGCTGGGTGAAGCCTCTCTGATGACAATTGGGTTAGGCACTGATCTATGAGTATAGCAGAATATCATTAGAAATTGTTTCACTGACTTTTTTCTTTTCTTTCTTTCTTTTTCTTTTTCTTTTTTCCAGTCATATTTGGTTCTATCCTGGGTCTGTGGGCTGTCCATCCTCTGGTTCTTGGCCATCCAGACAGTGTCAGGCATGGACCTCAAGTTGGACCAGACATTGGTTAGATACTCCCACAACCTTTGTGCCACCATTATGCCAGCTCATCTTACAGAGAGGACAGGTTGTAGGTCTTTTGTAGCTAGGTTGATGTCCCAGTCCCACTGCTGGGAGCCTTGCCTGGTTGGTTACAGAAGACAGCCAGTTCAGGCTCTGTATCCTCCATTAGTAGGAGGCTTCACTAGGGTCACTTTCGTAGATTCCAGGGAGTTTCTACTACATTAGGTTTCTATATCACCCTGCAATTGTCTCCCAATTCCAGTCATCTCTCCCAATATTCTCTCCCTCCTGTTCCCATTCCCACCTGCCCTGAGTCCACCCACAAAATATATTCTATTTCCTCTTCCCAGGGAGACCCCTCATTGTTCCTTAGCCTCTCGAGGTCTGTGGACTAGCAATATAATTCTTTAAAAAAAAAAAAAAAAAGGAGGGCTGGAGAGATGGCTCAGAGGAGCTCTGGCTGCTCTTCCAGAGGTCCTGAGTTCAATTCCCAGCAACCATGTGATGGCTCACAACCATCTGTAATGAGATCTGGTGCCCTCTTCTGGCCTGCAGGGGTACACTGTATACATAATAAATAAATAAATATTTTGAAAAAAATAGGAAAAAGGCAAATAAGATGGTTCAGTAGATAAAGGCACTTGCTGCCAAACCTGATGATCTTAGTTCAATCCCCAGGATCCACATGGTAGAAAGAGAAATCTAACACTCAAAAGTTGTTCTCTGACTTCCACATACATGGCATGGGTATGTGCATGTGCATACACACACAGACACACACAGTGTTCACCTCAAAGGAAGTAAGAGATGGCTCATTCCAGAGTCAAATATGAGTGGCCATGGCCTGGGAACATGGATTCAGGTTGCCTCAAATACTCTCTCCTAGTGTGGTAGCTGGGCAAAGAACTGCCCTTGCCTCAACTGCTGACAGTATGCATGCTGACAGTATGCATGCTTTCTGGACAAGCAGGACACAAGGAAAAGCAACTACCGAACCTTGCTAAAACAGAGTAATATGGTCTTTCAAAATTCTTGCTTCTGAAAATGGTCTGTCAGATATTCTAGGCCTGTAGCCAAAACGGATGCCCCAACGGTGCTGAGAATCTTTAGGTGAAACATTAGGTGACTGTCTAGGCTGCCAGCTGTCTCTGTCAATTCTTGAAAGTTTTGGGAAGCTACTTGCTTGAACTTCCCGTTTTCTCAGGTAATATTATTTTACTTCTCAGGTCTTTGATGGGGTTGAAGACTAGATGGTTACAGTTATAATCTTCTTGTGTTTTAGCTAAGAACATTTTAGGTACTAAAGTTAGATTCTTCAGGACAGGACAGCTATTGGAGTAATCTCTGTAACTTGCCATTTACCTATGGGTTGGACATTTCTGAACATTTAGCATGTATTTCTTGTTTGATATTGTTCTTGTTGATTGTATGTCTATTTTATTTATGTTATTACTGTCCCCCTCTCCTGGACAATACTTGACAATTGTTCCAATTGTATATAGTTTTATATTAGGTTAGAACTTTCTTATTTAGACAAAAGGGGAGATGTAGTGGGTACCTGCTCCACCTATGACCTTGAAGTACCAGCCCCTAGGGCGTATCCTCAGGGCTAGCTTAAGCAGAGGGGCGGGTGCGCCTGGCTCTCTCTCTCCCTCTTGGGTCTGGGTGATGAGGGCGGACTCAGGCAGTAGGAGCAGCATGGGACAGGACCTCAGCCTTCTAGGGCTCTGCGACGATTTGCCTATTCTGTTCAGTGAGTTGTTTTTTTTCCAATTTATGTTCTAATAAACTCCAAATACCCCTTAAGCAGACTCCCTTGGATTTCTTGCTATATCTGATATAGAAACCTAATGCAGTGGAATCTCCCTGGAATCTGTAAGAGTGACCCTAGTGAAGCCTCCTAGTAATGGGGAATACAGAGCCTGAACTGGCTGTGTTCTGTAACCAGGCAAGGCTCCAAGCAGTGGGACTGGGACATCAACCTAGCCAACCTGTCCTGCCTGCAAGATGAGCTGGGATAATGGTGCCACAGAAGTTGTGGGAGTATCTAACCAATGTCTGGTCCAACTTAAGGCCCACGCCTGTCACTGCCTGGTTGGCAGGAACCAGTGGCTGGACAGCCCATAGAACCAGCATAGATCCAAACACTACTGGCAAAAAAAGAAGGAGGAGGAGGAGGGAAGGGAGAGAGGGAGGGAGGGGGGGAAGGAGGAAGGAAGGAAGGAGAGAGAGAGAGAGAGAGAGAGAGAGAGAGAGAGAGAGAGAAGTCAGGGAAACAATTCCTAATTTCCTAATGATGTTCTGCTGTACTTATAGATCAATGCCTAGCCCAGTTTTCATCAGAGAGGCTTCATCCAGCAACTGAGGGGGCTGCTCCACCACCCGAGTCAGTTCTCGACATCCAAACCCATGAGGGAGAGAGAGAGAGCCAGCCATAGGTGCCCCTCAGCTTAAGCTAGACCCAAGGCCATGCCCTAGAGGCTGGTACTTCAAGGTCATAGGTGGAACAGGTACCCACTATACATGGGTGTGTGCACGTGCCCACACATTGCATTCACCTCAAAGGAAGTAAGAGATGGCTCATTCTGGAGTCAAATATGAGTGACTGTGGCCTGGGAACATGGATCCAGGTTGCCTCAAATACTCTAAGTGTGGTAATAGTTTCTTGAAGTTTTCTTTAGCAGTAGAATTAAAAAAAAGTCATAAAGCAAGGCACTTTTTAAAAATATTTACTTATTTTTGTATTTTATGTATATGAGTGCTTTGTCTGGATGCACACTGCACATTAGGAGAGGGCATCAGATCCCATTACAGACAGTTATGAGCTGCCATGTGGGTGCTGGGAATTGAATTCAGGACCTCTGGAAGAACAGCCAGTGCTCTAAACCTCTAAGCCATCTCTCTAGCCACTCAAAGCATTTTTAAAGTGGGGGAAATATCAGGAAGATGGGTACAGCAAAGCAGGGAAACTTCTGCTATAAGCCTCAGATGTTTCCAATGACATTCTTAGCTCTGGATTTGGTGGAAACTAATGGTCTGTCAGCATGCTCCAAAAATCATATCGATATTAGGTCAGGCACAAGTTTGGGGTAGTAAATGGGCTATTAACAAAAGATAAAAATAGCTCAAGATGATTTGAGCTGGACCTGTGATATTCCAGTGCTCCACAATCACACGTCTACTCAGTCAACAGCCTTGTGGAATCTTTAGTACCTGCTTAATTATTTTCCTTGAAACCTCAATTCACAATGACCTCCACTGGCCAAGCATCACATCCGATGCAAGTGGAGGCCAAATACCGACTTAAGTCCCATGGTGCTAAGAATGTTCAATTCTAGGATCTGATAAAGAGGAGGTTGAAGGGGCAGGAAGCCAGTCTTCAGGAGAGAAATAGTTGGCAAAGTCATTGAGGAAGAAATCCCTGGATCACTTTAAATGATCAGCCATCATGATCTGGGTTTTCCCTCTGCCCTGTTTATCTGAACTGACATTTACATGCGGCATTTCAATATACAGGAACATTAGAAAATAACCAAGAAGACAGTGTGGCCTACAGAAGAAAGGACAGCAGGTGAAGGGAAACAGGTATTTTCACCAAGCAGCAATTCTATTGCTTAACTGGACTATGTTTCCCATGTCTGTAGTGATTTGTGCTTTATCAATGTTTTATTTACATTCGGATAACTTAAAACAATTAGACCACCTTCAGTTTTCTCTAGGAAAGATTGTTCTTCAATAGCTAAATGATTGTGAATGTCATTTAGAGCTGATCATTTCATTATCCTACTGTTTTAGAATTGGCCTAGATTTGAGTTTGCGGAAATAGATGGCAGAAATTGGATAACACCACTGTGCCACTTTAAACCCCATCTAACAAGAATGTCTTTTCCTTGGTACCAGATATTACCTCAGTTAACAGCACTGACTCTTCTTCCAGATTCCCAGCACCCACATGGTGGCTCACAATCACCTGTAACTCTAATTCCAGGGGACCCACGTGGTGTGCTGGCTTCCTTAAGCACTAGGTATGCAAGTGGTACACAGACATATTCAGGAGAAATATTCATACACACAAAATAAAAATAAATTGCTGGGTGATGGTGGCACACACCTTTAATCCCAGCATTCGGGAGGCAGAAGCAAGCAGATCTTTGTGAGTTTGAGGCCAGCCTGGTCTACAGAGAGAGCTCCAGGACAGCCAGGGCTACACAGAGAAACTCTGCCTCCAAAAACAAAACAAAACAAAACAAAATTAATAAATAAACAAATAGATATCTTTTTAAAAAAGGAATCATAATTGGGAGGAATCAGGATTCAATAAGTTTTTGTGGGTGTAGCCAAATCTCATTTTTATTTTATATTTAGAAAGGGAAGTAGGACCCCAGAAAGTTACTTTGTAAGGTTGTCCATTTACTTTTTTATTGACAAAATGTAAATATTATTTAATTTTTCTTAATCCTAGTCAACCATACCTTAGCACACCTTAAATACTCTTTAAAATGTAAATAAACCTTTATCTACTTGGTTGGTGCCTGTTTGTGGGCGGGTGCACATGGAGAGGTCAGAGGGCAGCTTGCAAGGCTTGCTTCTCTCTTTCCACTGTGAGGGTCCCTAGATTGAGCTCAGGTCAGCAACGAGTACCTTTACCTGCTGACCCATCTCACAAGCTCTCGAATACCATTTAGTCAAGAAACATTTATTTATTTATTTGTTTATTCGTGTATTTATTTATTTATTTGTTTGTTTATTTATTGAGGCAGGGTCTCACTGTGAGACTCTGGCTGGCCAGGAACTTCTTAGACTTCCACGCCTGAGTCCTGTTAAAAGCAGCTGTTAATCTCACCAGTCAAGGGTAAAACCATTACCACAATTTTGAGTCACATTTGAAGCAAGCTTTAATTAAACACTGGCCAGGAGGATGACCTCTAGCCAGGACCATCCTGAGGTTCCTGGGAAATGGTCACGTCACATTTTGTAGGGGCTTAGAAAGGCAAACCCACAATTCACTGTGTTTCCCATCAGGTACAATCAAGAGCAAGCATACATCCTGATGATGTATTTCCTGCCTATGTACCTCCACTTACATCCAATCAGGGGCAAGTTTACATCCTGATGTATTTCTTGCCTATGTACCTCCACCTATCTCCAATCAAGGGCAAGTTTACATTCTGATGTATTTCCTGCCTGCGTGCCTCCTGCTTATGTACCTCTTGCCTACATGGTGATCAGGCACATCCAGAGCAGCTGGGTCAAATAAACTTGTTTAGGGGAGTGAAAACATGTGGCTTGCCAAAGCACAGATACTTCCTGAAATGCTGGAGGCTATTATTTACGGGAGTTAACAAGCCATATGTTTTCACTAAACAAGTTTGTTTGACCCAACTACACTGGATGTGCTTGATCACCACATAGGCAGGAGGTACACATGCACTGGTGTTTTGCCTGTGTGTATGAAGGTGTGGGACCCCAGGAACTAAAGTTACAGACAATTGTGAACTGCCATGTGGCTGCTGGGACTTGAACCCATGTCCTCTGGAAGAGCAGCCAGTGTCGTTAACTGCAGAGCCATCTCTCCAGCTCCTTCATACATACCTCCTAAATTAGTCATTCTGAGAATTTCAATTTTAGTGTGCAATAAAATATGAAACAAAGTGGCTTTATGTTTTGCTATTCTGTTATTTTCATGAAATTTCAAGGGCAGAGTAAGTTTTGCCCCATGCTGTTTTAGACTCAAAATGATACATAAAAAACAATTATCCTGAACACATATAATGAAATTACATTAACTCAGAGTGTGCTTGCATCTCAGTTAAAACAAAAATGTGAACTTTATATCTCTGTATGTTTTTTATGTAAGAAAGACCCAGCAAAAAGTAAGAAGATTAAATGAAGCAGATTTAGGTTACTACATTTCCCTGTTTAAGAGCTAATCAGGGGGCTCAGTGGTTAAGAGAACTTGCCGCTTCTTCATAATCCCGGCATCCTATCCTGAAGCTCACAAATACCTGTAACTTCAGCTCAGAGGGGTCTGATGCCCTCTTCTGGCATCTGTGGGCTCCTGCACCCACACTCCCATGCACAGACAAACAAATAATTAATAAAAATAAATATTTCAAAAAGCACTCATCAGCAGAGGCAGAAGCCCTTACAAATGGAAGCTTTGAAATATATGAAATATTCATATACGATCTCTCCTTCCTTTAGGTTTTATTATAAAAAAGACCACAATGATCTTTTCCTTTGATACAGGATTTTGTTCTGCTTAGAGATAAAGATGAAAGAGGGAGGGGCAAGGTCTCACAGGGAAGATGATGGGAGGAGATTGAGAACTTGGACAGTCCGGAATTTACCTCTAGTTTTTACACAACCTCTAGAATTTTCATATTAATTTTTAACATCACCTTTTAATTTAGATATGGTTTCTTAAACACTATTTTTTTTCCATAAATTAGCAAGTTCATCCTTTATTTTCTTGAGCTGCTTTAAAACTCCAGCTACAGTAGGCTGCCCAGTCTTGAGTTTTATTTCCACTGCCTGGAACTAGGTTGGCATGAATTTGTTTTTTGAACTAAATGTTCCCCAACTGAGAGGAACATGTAAAGCTAAATTATCTCTGTCCATTTCTCTAGATACTTTCGAGTTGAATGAACACAATCACCAAAGATAAAACCAGCTGGAGTAGCAAATGGCAGTTTTCCCCAAACATCTTTCTTCCTTGCTGCTCTGTTTTTCATGTTCTCCGGAACATCTCAGGCTTCTCTATGCTAGGTAGAAGATGTGTATTCCAGAGCAGCCTTATGTGCGGTATCCCTGTGTCCTCATACCTGCCATGTCTTAGGTTTGTCCTGCACACTGACAGGTTTGGTGGGGGGTGATACTCAAGACTCTGGGTGATCAACCTGTATGTGTGTGTCTTCCCAGCTGAGCCAGTAAGGTTTCTTCCCACCTAGGAATGAGGTTTATTTCATTGGAAGCCTCGATTATATGTTCTGGAATGTTTTCCTTGACAGCTGCATACTTCAGAGCTGGAGAAGTCAAGTACCTCTAATCTTTGACATCATCATTATAATCAGGGGAGTGTACTTGCTGCTTTCCTGTTGCTTTGATCAAACACCATGGCCATGAGCAACTTAATGAAGAGCCTGTTTTGGCTTATGATTCCAGAGAGCTAGATGTCTTAATGGTAGGTAAGGCCATTAAGCATTGAAAACATTCCCTGGTCATAATGATGTTATCAAAGATAAAAGATAATTATTCCTTCCAGCCCAGCACTATGCAACTGTCAGGGAAAACACCCCAGAATGCATGGTTTAGGGATGTAGTGAAATAAGCCTTATTTCTAGGTTGGAAGGAACTTGGATGGTTCAGCTGGAAACATACACATAGAGGTAGATCAGCCAGTGGTATAGTAACAGAACAGAGGAAAGGCCTAAATCCAGAGCCTCTTCAAATACATTGGTGGAGGACATCAGGTAGGTAGGGAAACCTCTGCTGTAGACTTCAGATATTACCGATGACATGCTTAGTGGAAGTTAGTGGTCTGCTATAACATTCCAAAAGGATAGTCAAAAGAGTGTTACGTCAGACACAGAGTTGGGTATTGAATGGATTAAGGCAGCTAAAGACAGCCCAAGATAATTAGGTTCTGGGACTGCCACATTACAACTTTCCACAATCATGGAAGTTCTGGTCAGCCAATCAACCTTATTCTGGGAACGTCATTTCACAACATAGTAAGCACCAGACTGTAGTGGGTAGCCATTCCAGCTTTGACCTGGAAGTTCTAACTCCCACTGAGGCTTCGGTAACAGTCACGCCTATAAGGAGGCCGAGAGAGGATGCTGAAGAGCCCCTGAGATCAGATGTGCTGGCTCTCTTGGTTCCTGGACCCTGGAAGCTGGAGATAGACCAAGCAGAGTTCTCCAGAGAACACCGGATTGCGCCATACCTTTCCCAGACCCTGCAACCTATCCCTTCATTTGTAAGTTACCCCACAAAATAAACCTCCCTTGTAACTACATGGGGTGGCCATAATAATTTCACCAATATCTGGCACACAACGTGGGGCAAATTCCAAAGGCCTGGGTGGCTCCCACCCTCTGCTTCCTCCCCAGCTGGCAGGCACTTAAAGCTACAGGGTACCGCCAACAGAGCTCCATAAAACCAGGAAAAACCTACACGGTTCCATTCCTAAAAAGGAGCTAATCTGGTCTCAGTTCTGGTCTCAGTTTCCGCGGCAAGTTTAGCCCCCAGACCAGTGAAACCGCTCTGAGTGAGGTGTTCCCTTCCTCCCTGAATGCTCCCTGCCCTAGCTCGGGGCCTCCACAGTTTCACCTATTTAAAATAGACATGGCATTGTCCCTGGCAGCAGCATCCTACAGAGGCACAGAGAAGGCTTGGAGATGTGCCTGCTGGCAGACCTATTGTCTGTAGAGGCAGAGAGGGGCTTAGGGCAGCCGGGAATTCTCCACACTCTGAAGCTCCAGGGAGTCACCAGAAGAACTGCCTGCTGCCTGTGCTCACTCTGCTGCCAGCCAAGGCATTTCACAGGACCTGCTTTGGAGCTATACCAATGCTTCCTGCTGGCTAAAAAGTGCTACTACACCCCACCCCCCCCCCCCCCCCCAAAAACACAAAAAGGTAAGATAGGCTAACTAGTGTCTTATTTCAAGTAAAAGTACTTGATAATTTTACACCTTAAAACTGACTAACAAATTTTGAGTAATTCTTGTAATATGGCTGACAACATTACCTCACAAGAATTTTAAAACGTTTTTGCCTGTGTGATGAATGACATTTTCCTAAAAACAATTATTTTACAATTCACCCAAAGCAAAAATGACAAGGAACCAGTAGCTTCGTGCAAAGGGTTGCCCGGGATGGTGGGATTTTGTTTTAGAGTTAAGGTGAACAAAATTACTCTTGAAAGGCTGGGTCACCTGGGAGGCTCAGTGCTCAAAGTGTCACGTGGTCAGCTCTGTGCTGCCTGTGGCCAGACGCATAGTGCATTTTCTTAATGAGTGATTGATGGGGGAAAGCCCAGCCCATTTGGGGTGGGGCCACCCCTAGGCTGGTGGTCCCGAGTGCCGTAAGAAAGCAGGCTGAACAAGCCATGTGGAGCAAGCCAGTAAGCAGCACCCCTCCTTGGCTTCTCTTCAGCTCCTGCCTCCAGGTTCCTGCCTTGAGTTCCTGCCCTGACTTCCCTGGATGACTGAGGACAAGTTGCAAGACAATGTAAACTCTTCCTTCCCAGTTTGGCTTTGGTCATAATAGTGTTTCATCACAGCAACAGAAGCCCTAAGACAAGCCTTCCAGGAGCACAAAAAGACCGAGGTCAGTAATGAGTGATGCGTGTGCTCTCTGGAACTAAAGACTACAGCAGCAGCCCTCAGGGTTGGGCTTCAACCTGGGCGTGGTTCCTGGAGGAGCCTGAGGGCAGGCTGGAGGAGGCTTTGTGCTGTCTTGCCCTGGTTATTCACTTTCCCTTTCTGCTCTCTCTCTAACCTGTGTTCCCCCATCCCCCAGCCTGTGTGGCAGGCAGAATAAGACTGTAGAGAGGGAAAAACCCACAAAGTCAGAATGAGTAGACTTAACAACCCTTGTCACCGCCACAGATCTGGGGACCTTTTCTTCAGTCTCTGTTTGTCATCATATGTAAAAGGGTAGCAAAGTGAGAAGAGATGTAGAGTGCCTGTGATGTACTGTGATAGCTAATCCAAAGAGTGCACAGCAAACCCAGACCACCACACCTGGCTTTAAATTTTTTTAATGTCTATTTATTTATTTCTTCATTCATGGGGGGAGGGGCAAACCATGATGCACATGGGGAGGTCAGAGGACAACTTGCAAAGTCAATTCTCTCACCACGTAGGTTCTAGGTATCAAATCCTGGTCATCAGGTTTAATGTCACATACTTTCTCCATCTTGCTGGGCTCCAAAATGTCTTTCATTGGTATATATTAATTACATACAATAACTATTTTATTGTGACATTTTCATACATGTACTCAATGTACTTTGATTCTATTCCCCCCTTGTCAAGCTGTCTGTGCCCCGCCCTCTCTGATTGCCCCCCCCCCCCACTTCCTTCCCCCAGTGACCTGCCTTCCTTTCTTCTGTTTCGGATTCATTTAACAAATACTTATCAAGGGATGGCTCTGTTGCACGCATATAATTCCAGGTGCTGGGGGTACAGATGAAAACAAATCAACACAAATCATGGGTTTATGTTCTCAGGAGCTTGCTTCCTGGGGGAAGGAGGCTGTGAAAGAAAGGCTGTCAGGCCTCTCCTCCACTGCACCATACTCCCTCCCCTGCCTGAATTCCTTTGTCGGATCTCTTCCTGCTCCTCCTGTGGCTTGCCTGCATCTAACTTCTTGGGCTACCTTCTTGACGGAAAGATTTGTCCTTCTGGTTGATTGGTGAATACCCTGGGTGGCTCCAGACAGGAGGTAAACAGCTGGATCCCTCCCTAGTGGGTGCTGTATGCTTTTCCTAGGTGCCTTTGGCCTTCTCCAAGCTGGTTGTATTTCCTGCCTGGTCCTCTCAAAGTCTCTTCCTTTGGTGCAAACCACAGGTCCCAATTTAACATCACACTGATGATAATCAGTGTGCTGCTTATGCCTTCTTCCAGATCATTAATGAAGATGTTAAATGAAAGTGCATCCCATCCCGTGACACACCCCTAGAGATCTCCCCACAGCTCCACACTGCCCTTTGCTGTTTCATTCCCCTTTGTTTACCTGGCCAGCTCAGCCTCTTGCTTTTGCAACAGACAGAAATCTTGGTATTTCTGCTGCTGCAGAGCCTCGCTTAAGGGCGGGGACTTGAAAGCCTGGCAGATTGTAAATGCGTCCTTTTGAGCCCAAATTAAATATGGATTATGAATAGAGCATTGTCAGTAAAAAACTCCGCTGCTCTCCCTCCTCTCAGATGCCTTTGTTTTCTCCTGACTTTCCCAGCTGTTCTGCCTTTTCTGGAAGCAGAGAAGGTTAGATGTTTGTGTACTGGGTGCAGGGGTGTTGTTTGGATCAGTTCAGTTGTAACTGAGGTTCTTCTCTATCATGTGAAAGCCCAGGTGAATGGATTGCATAGCAGCCCAGCCTTCCTGTCTTCCCTGAATCCAGACCCTTTTCAATATAACCTCAGTGTCTTCCACCTGGACTCTGGCCCAGCCATGTGACTTTCTTTGCTGAATGGCATTAGAGAAGACATAATGTAAGTCTACACTTGGGGACAATCTCTCGTGTCCCTGCTTGTGTACATGTGCCTCTACCACTTCTATGAGAATATGCCTGGGCCAGCTTTCTTGAAGTTGGACATACAGAGCACGGCCCTGTCACTCCAGGTGTCCGGTCAGGGTCATTCTGAGTCTTCGGACAAGGGGATGATGAACAAGACACGAACCAGACCAGTCCATAGCAGCAGAACCTCCAAGCCAACCATCAAATGCAGGGGCAGTTACATAGTGCAGAAGGTCTTTTTAGCCAGCCCAGCAGTGGCGCCGCACGCCTTTAATCCCAGCACTCTGGAGGCAGAGGCAGAGGCAGGTGGATCTCTATGTGTTTGGAGGCCAGCCTGATCTACAGAGCAAGTTCCAGGACAGCCAGGACTACACAGAGAGACCCTGTCTTGAGAGACTAAAACAAACCAACAAAACCACTAAAACAAAACAGAAAGTCCTGTTTGTTACACAGCCTTAGTTTGTGCACTAGCACATATCTGGAGTCTGGGGGACTAAGAATTCATTGGTTTTTCGAAGGTTCACATACAGTGGGTTCCTGACACACTGCGTTATAAAAAAGGAAAGAGGGCTGGAGGGGTAGCACAGTGGGAGGGTGTTAGTTTTATGCAGCAGCACAATGTTATTAAGCTGTGCTGTTGACCATGAGAGAAAAGCCTTGAGGTATGAGAAAACCTGCTATAAGAGTTTATTAGGAGAAGGAACAGAGGGGAATGTGCTTTAGGCCTATGGAAGGTTGTGCATGGAGAGAGAGGAAGGAGGAGAAAGCAGGGAGGAGTCTGTGACCTGCTTTTTATGGACCTCCCCCGCACATGCCTCGTATGGGCTCACAAAGCTACGCCATGCATGCGCATAGATTGATGGTCACACTGCACGCTAATTACATGATCACACAGCACACAGATTACATAGGATATAAGGCCCTGGGATGACTAATCATTTTGCCAGCGCATGCATGGTCATGTAGCAACAGAGGGTGCTTGCTTAGTACATAGGAGGCTTTGAGTTAAATCTGTAGCCATAATTGAACACGCGTGTGTGCACAAACACACACACACACACACACACACACACACACACACACACACGAGAAAATGTCTTCTAAGTAGAGATTCAGAAATCTAAAAGTGGGAAAACAATCCCCACTTCAGATTGGTTAAAAATGTAGCTCAGTGATATAGTATGCGCTTAGCATGTGTGAGCCCCATCTCTAGTAATACACACAGAGAAATGGGGTGGGGGGGTGATTTTTGAAAATAGAAGCTTGTTACTAGAATCTGGCTTCCGGCTTTAAAAGCCAAAAGAATAAGCTGGACCTTTAATGCCAGCACTCAGGATGCAGAGAGAGGCAGGTGAATATCAGCGAGTTGGACGCCAGCCTGGTCTATATAGTGAGTTCCAGAGTTCTAAAATAGCCAGGGCTATGTAGTAAGATCCTATCTTAAAAAAAATAAATTAAAAATAAAATAAAAAAAAAATCAAAGAATAAAGAGTATGTGTTTTCTGTTTTCTGCTCAAGATGGTTGAAGCACTTACTGAGTATCTTCTGTGTGTAGAATCCTTGAGAATTCTGAGCAGTGCAGCAAGCTGTAAGGTCAGGGTGAGAAGGGCCTCCACAGAGAACAGTAGAATGTATGCCACACACACAAACACCTTTTTTCCAATGACAACAGCGAAGAGAAAGGAAGACTGTTCTAGTGTGCTGGGATAAACACTGTAAACAACAGCAATTTGGGGAAGAAAGGGTTCATTTCATCTTACACTTCTAGGTCACTGGCCATCACTGAGGGAAGTCAAGGCAGGAACCTGGAGCAGAGACCATGGAGGAGTGCTGCTCACTGCCTAGCTCCTTCTGGTGCATGCTCAGCAGGCTTTCCTATATAGCCCAGATGTGCCTGCCTCAGGATAATGCTGCCTATAGTGTATGGGGCCTTCCTACACCAACTAGTGATTAAGAAAATGCTCCATGAACATGCTCGTAAAGCCAATCTGATCTAGGCAGTTCCTCCATGGAGATTCCCTCTTCCCAGGTGACCCTAGTTTGTGTCAAGGTGGCAATAAACACCACCCAGTACACTGTCCGAAGAACATAGCCATTGAGCTCCCTTGTTCCGTGCCTAGGCAATGGTTCCCTGCATCCTTTCTAACCATGCATCTCCCGAGATGGCTGTGCTTGCAACTGAAAAACGCTCATCTGGTTTGTGCCAACACAGTAGCATGTGGCCTTACTATGAGAGCAAAGCCTGGAAAGAACTGTTGATGCTATTTAGCTGGAGTTGAAGCATGAGCTTCTGCCGTGCAGAGGAAGCAGCCACTAATTGCTCCCTGGGGCTTCCCTTAGCGCCCCCCCCCCCCCCAGGCTTCCTCTTCCTGGCTGACACCCACCCCAAGGACTGCATTGCTCCAAGTGTGGCTCACCTGGGGACTTGTTAGATTTGCAAGCTCTGGGACCCCCACCCCACATGGATTGCTCTGAAGTTGACACTTTTTTCCAGGACCCCAGAGAATTCAGACACACATTCAGCTTCCCCAAGAACTGATCTTCAGGTGCTCAAAGCTCTTACAGAGGGAAAGTCACTTATGCAGGGGACAATAGCCTCCTTCAGGGGCTGAGCTCCAGAGAGCTAAGCATATTTGAGGGAGAGAATCTTTAAATCCCCAGGGCCCAGTACTGTGCCTGGGTGTAGGAGGAACTCAAAATAAAGTTTGTCAAATGGCACAAGCAAACACCAGTGAACAGCCAGGCCCACCTGGGTCACTGTCCTAGCTAGAGAGACCTTAGTTCTTCCCAAGAGTCCCTGCAGCAGAGATTACCTTGAGCATGTAAATTAAGAGAGGCAAACCTTGCCAGGGGCTCTGCCCAGCTCTGCACATTCCAGAGCTTCCGGTTTGCACACTGATGTCAAGCTCCACATGAAATGCATCTGAATAAGCAACTTCGCCCCGCATCCTGCATAAATTTGAATGTCTATGTTGGAGTCAAATTAAGGCTTTACTCAGAAATGTGCTGAGCCCTTCCTGGTGCTTCCTGAAGTACCTAGTAGGTGGGAAGGGTGGGAGTGGGGGATATGGGGCTAGGAGGAACAAGGTAAGAAAATAGAGAGTGACCCTGAGCAGAGAGAGATCCAGAAGGAGAAAGGGGAAAAACATTGGTGCTTCTGAGATCTGCATTCTGCCTTTTTCTTTCTGGTGGGACCTGAAGTTTTTCTTCCATCTCTCAGTGTCATTGATATTAAATAGCCAGGCCTCCGAGTCCTGCATTGACTTGAGTGATATACCACAGCCAAGGGTGGCTGCTTCCCAACACTTCTTCTTGCCCAGTTTGGGTAAAGAATGCTCACACCTTCGATGACTACTGGGATTTTACAAATGATGCATTTTGCTGCACACTTCGGGTCTTTGAACCGCCCTGGATACTGTATGCTGTGTTGAAATGGTAGTCAGGAATAAAAGGGGAGTTGGGAGGGGTGGGATTCTGACCTTCCATAAACCACTAATTTCACTCTAGTGAGTAGAGACCAGCAATTGGAATTTCAGTGACCTGTCTTGAAGTACGTCAGGAAACAAATCAGTGTCAATCACAGGGAAGAACAGAACAATGGAGCAGTGGGAAAATGTTTTTACTGTACGCCAAGCCCATGACAACACGGCCAGCATGGTCAAGGATTTTTTTAGAAGAATCATTTTAAATTTATTTGTGGATACATTCATACATGTATATAATGCATTTAAAAAAAAATCATACTCACTCCCAATTCCCTTCTCTAACACTCTTTCCACTCCCTCGAGTCTCCTCCTTCTTTCCAATGAGTTCCCCTTCTACCTTCAAGTCTGATGACACCCCCTGAAGAAAAATAACATCCTCTTCCTTAATTGCCAATAGTTTCTCAAGCGAGGGGTAGAACCTCGTGTGCCCTCCAATATCCTTCTGGAAGTGTGGATGGACAGAGCCTATGCAAGTTTTATGCAGGTAATCATGGCTGCAGTGGGCTTATGAGTACAATGGCCATGCCATGTCCAGAAGATGGCAGTTCACATCACTCCTCATCTCTGGATTTTTTGGGGGATGAGAGCAGGGTCTCATGTGGCCCAGGCTGTCATGGCACTCACTATGTAATTCAGGCTGGCTTTGGACTCCTGATTCTCTGCCTCAGCTTCCTGAGTGCTGAACCCATGCTCATTACTATCCCCAGCTTTCAAAGTCATTTTAAATAGGTGGATCACTGACTTTCATTCACTTCTTTGGACACAGATGTAAGTTGGTCCAGCCTAGATGTGAGCAGAAGCTAGAGACAAAGATGGGAGCAGATTAGCTGGGAGCAGGGCCCCCTGCTGTGGGATGTTCTGTATGTTAAATGTGTTGCTCTGATTGGTTAATAAATGAAACACTGATTGGCCAGTAGCCAGGCAGGGAGTATAGGTGGGACAAACAAAGAGGAGAATTCTGGGAACAGGAAGGCTGAGTCGAGAGACGCTAACAGCCACCACCATGAGAAGATGTTAAGATACTGGTAAGCCATGAACCACGTGGCAACATATAGATTAATAGAAATGGGTTAATTTAAGATAGAAGAACAGCTAGCTAGAAGCCTGCCATGGCCATACAGTTTATAAATAATGAAAGTCTCTGTGTGTTTAACTGGTTGGGTCTGAGTGGCTGTGGGACTGGCGGGTGACAGAGATTTGTCCTGACTGTGGGCCAGGCAGGACCAGGAGAACGCCAGCTACAGGCCTCAGAGGCCCATTCTGACCTAAAAGGTCTCTACTGCAAGGCAGATGCCCAAGAGCATACCTCAGTACTATGTGGAGCTCAGATGAGAATAAACAGCAGGTATGGTGCACACTGGCAGAGAAAGTGGGCCCAGACTCTTGTGGGAGTCATGGACAGGTAACAATTCTGACTTGGGAGAGTCTGTGTAAGTGGAGATATTTTAGTTGGAATTCTTCATCCTTTCCAACTCTCCTCTTTCCTTAGCCTTGAAAGCAATAAGGAAGTACTCAACCCCCTAGACCAGTGGTTCTCAATCTTCCTGATGCTGTGACCCTTTAGTATAGTTCCTCATGTTGTGGTGTCCACCGACCACAAAGTTATTTTCATTGTTACTTTATAACTATAATTTTGCTGCTGTTATAAACCATAATGTAAATCTTTGTTTTCCAATGGTCTTAGGCAACCCCCAAAAGAGGCATGACTCACAGGTTGAGAACCACTGCCCTAGACCAACTTGAAGTAAAGTGTTGTCATGGAGGCTCACTTCTGATCTTTAAGATGTGAGTGGAAGACCCTGGAGAGACTTTCCCTTAGGAGAGATTTTGTCTTTTGTCTTTCTCTCCTCCACTTCTTGCTTGAAGCACAATCATTTAGCTGGATGTGTAGCAGCCATCTTGAGATCATGAGGAGCAAATGCCACATGCTGAAGACGACAGAGAAGTCCACATCTGCCATGGCATTGCTCAGCCTCAGCCCAGGTCTTCTACCCTCTGGCACGTGGCTCCAAGAGAAAGCTTATCCTCTGTCTTTAAACACCGTGGGCAGGTTTCTGTCGTCCTCATAATCATACACTGCCCCCTAGCTCTGGCCACTGGCCACTGTAGGAATGTTGTCCATATGTCACCAGATTTTCTGTTTTCAAAGGGGTTGGGAGCACAATAGACGTCCCAGAGGCAATAGACACCTTCTCCACTCTTCCAGTCGCCCTTCCTTGTCCCCATCTACCAGCACCAACTCCTCGCCTGCCTACTCTCCCCTCCCTCCACCACATACACAGCCGTCTTTCATCTCAGTGCACCAAATCCTGCTCTCTGCGCACACCTGGTCTTCCTGACTGGAGGTGTTTCAACTGGCCTCTGGGGCATTATCAGTGTTCTGGAATTGCCTGAGAGTCAGTGCTTTTGGAAACAGGCCACAGCCAAAGACATGGAACATAGGGGATAAATACCCAGCTGCCTGGCTGGCAGTGAGTGAGCTCTGTCGGAGAGTTCTGCACACCTGGCTTTCTAGGCATCCCCTGAAGGGCTACAACCCAGTTGCCACCAATGCCATCAATGGTAACCTGGTAGTTGATAATGCCCCAGGTTGACTGGCTTCCCTTGCCTCACTCTACTTCCCTATGGAGCATTCTGTGGTCACACATGAACACCTGTATCTTTGCTCAGTGTTTGATTCTGGATGAACTCTCAGAAAAATATGAGTGTTGTATCTCCATATTTACTCCCTCCTTCCCACCTATCTATATCATCTATGTACCTACTTATCATCATGCTCTCATTTGCCATATATCTCTATCTAAATCTCTATACTGTGTATACTTAGGTGTATATATACTATATATAGATGTATGTCCATATAGGCTGTATATGAACATAAGTGTATAGATTGATGAATTTTGCATAATGAATTTTACATCTTGCTTTCCCCCTTGTGTATCTTGGTGAGATCTCCTTATCTGTAAACTGAGTTATCTTTTATTGTCAGGATTGTATTTCTTTGTATAAGAATATGGACACTTTTCAGTTTTTCGTGTTTGTCAGTGTTGGGGAGGCACCGGGTGCAGGTACACATATACACATTATATCATCCCTGTGCAAATCCAGATGTTCAGAATCATTCCTGTTTAAATGTGATGGACAACCCATGTTTGCTACTCCTCAAAGGTAAAGTTTCCATTGAAGACCCAACAGTGAGACATCAAGGGACATTTCCTTTGTTCAAATCTGCCACAGTTTAATAATGGAAGTTTGTTGTGAATTTGTTGTGTGTCTGACAGAGGGTTACCAATTGCCTTTCACCCCTTGCCCCTCATTACAATACTATAATGAAGAAGATCGTGGGTTTGAAGGAGAATGGTCCACATAGGCTCATATACTTGAATACTTGGTGCTCAGTTGATAGGACTGTTTGGGAAAGATTAAGAGATGTGGCTTTATTGGAGGAGGTGTGTCATTGGGGAACAGGGCTTTGAGGTTTTAAAAGCCAATATCATTCCCAGTTAGCTTTCTCTACTAGTGAGTTCCAAGGCAGAGCTACATAGTGAGACTCTGTCTGGATAAAAACAAAACAAAAACAAACTTAAAACTAATACTTAATTTTTTAAGGATGATTTAAAAAATGCATAAACTAAGTTTTATTCCAGAAATTCTCAATAGGCATTTAAAACTTTTGTTGGATCCACCACTGTGCCTCAGTACCATGACTAGTGGGGGTGTGGGGTGTGGTGGAGTGTTGTGTCCTTGGTAGGACGATGATACAAAAATCTGTACTGACCCTGATACTCATATGCAGAAATGCAATCTGTCTAATTTGATGCACACCATCTGGCAGCTAGAGAAGAAAAGGAAGAAGAAGAAACAACAGCCATGTAATAGGAATGTCATTTCTAAGCTAAGTTATGCAGTCACTTTGCTTCATGTAATCTGAGCCAAATTTAAACATGCCAACGTCCCAGCCCGCTGATTTTTCAAGTGCTATAGGGTACATCTGGTAGATGCTTATTGAATGTTCAATGGCAGTGACGTAAACATATTTACTAAAATACAGTGTATTGAAAATGCAAGCAGTATACTCTGGCATCCTAGTTTGCATTCACACAAATTGGAGCTCTCTGAAAAATGCGGATTTAGATGTAAAAGAACATGACTATGTCTTTACATGTTCTAAGGGTTATAATTGCAATGCTTTCAAGTCAACGAGTCCATTTCCCTCTCGTTAAATACAAGGAATCAGTCCCAGGTTTTTTAAAAAAAATACATCAACAGAATTTAAAGATTTACTTTTATATTTTATTCTTGTGTATATGTCTATGAGAGTGGTATGCCGTGTTGTGTGCATACCAGTCAAGGTCAGAAGGTGTCAGATCCTTTGTAGGTGGAGGGATGTGTGGTTTTTGAGCCTCCTGATGCATGTGCTAGGAATAGAGCTCAGGTCTTCTGCAAGAGCAGCAAGTGCTCTTAACCACTGGGCCATCTCTCCAGTCCCCCTCCACCAAGGTAAGTTTTTGATGAAAGAAGAGAAGGGAAGTCTAGCGCCCCAGACTCCAGTAGGGGGCAAACAAGGGGAGAAACTGCACACTGAACTACCCTGGCTCTGGAACACTAAGAAACAAGCACCCTTCCTCCTCCCCCCTGCTATGACAGAGGTGATGTGGGTTGCAGGGCTGTAATTAACAGTTAATCTAGTATCGCTTTTCTTTCTCCCATAAGTTTGCTCTGAGAGTATGACTAAGGCTCATTGGGAAAGGCTTTTAAAACTCAAGTCTGTAGGAAAGGACAGCATTAACTGCTTTTCTCATCGCTGTCCCCATACACCTGGCAAAGTCAACTTACAGAAGGACGTTTTGTTCTTGGATCATGGCTGAGGGCACAGTCCGTCATGGTGGAGAAGGCACGGTAGCAGGAGTGTGGAGGCAGAGGGACAAATGCTGGTCCTCACTTGCTTTCTCCTTCTTGTTCGGTCTGGGACTCTAGACCATGGTAGGATGGTACTGCGCTCACATTTAGGTGGATCTGCCAACTCCAATTAACTTTACCAGAGACTCCTTCACCGACAAGATCGGATCTGTCTCCTAGGCGATTCTACAGCCTATCAGGTTGACAATAGTAACCATCATGGGAAGGGAGCAGAAGGGAGCAGAGAGAAAAGGTGAGCTGTGATGCAGTCTCCATGGAGCTCCAGCCAACTCTATGGTGTGTTTGGAAGCTAGGGCATCCCTGCGGCACTGCACCAAACTGAGATAAGAGGATGGACCACGCATACTCCATACTAATGGTCATCGGATGCCAGGAGTCCCAGGCCAGGCGGTTCTCTTCAGCTCAGGTGGTTGCTAAACTGGGTTGATCCTGGTGGGCTGGCTACAGGCAGCACACTTAAAAGCCAGAGGTTCTTCCATGCTTCAGGGCAGCTTGGAAAGCACACCCCAGTGTTTGTCAAGCAGTAGAGTAACTGGAGCACAGTACGACTTGGTGAATGTTGTATGGATAGACCCTTTTCAGAACCTTGGGACAGACCTGTAAGGACGGACAGAAGAGCTGGTAACTTTTCTGATGTGGTTTAGCGATGGGAGATCCCTTTACTCATGATAAAAATCGAGCTCCATTCACCTGTCTCAACGATACCTGAAATTTCCCAGTGTCCCTTGCCAACGAAGGTGCTCCTAAACACAGATTATCTCTCAGTTGTGCAGGACTGAGACACCGCTCTTGGCTTGATGAGGAATATTGCTAGTCACATTTCTTTTTTGCTTGGCGCTGGCAGAAATAGCTGAACTTGCCAGCTCTTCCATAATGCAGAGGTCTTTTGGCTTTTCAAACTACATTCTGAGCTAGGCATGGTAGCTGTAATCCCAGCAACTTGAGAGACTGAGGCAGGATGATCATACATTCAAGGCCAGCTTGGGATACACAGTGAAAGCCTGTATCAACAAACAACAACTGAAACAAAAACAAGCTATTGTCTCTTTCCTATCAGTTCCCCAAATAACATCCATCCCATTCCCACACATCCTTGCCCTGTTGATGTATCTTAACGCTTACTGATGTCTTCCTGTTTTAATTTTACACTTCAAGTTACCCCCCTTGTATTTGTGGGAGCAGACCAAGAATGAACACATGAATAATATATGTTTATTATCTTCTCTGAACACTTGGTGTTTGGGGACCCAATCTCACTGACAGTGTCTCGCTTGTACTATGACATCAAAGGTGATGGATGAGACCCTCAGGATTACCCTGGGATTTTTGACAGTGTGTCTTTACCTTAGAACTATTATATCAGGTTTCAACAAATCTCCAGTACTCACAGCTTCAGGCTCTAGAGAGAATTCTTAATGCTCACAGCAAATAGTTGTATGGGCTTTCATGTAATGCAACCTTATGTTTTGGATTTAGTTATATATTAAATATAAGTTTGAAAAGTACCAATGTTATCTTTAAAGATATATCTATTCTCAGTCAGATTTTAGTGTTTGGGCTTAAAAAAAAAAAAAAAAAAAAAAACATAGTGTAGCATTCAGAGTCTTTGGAGCAAGTAACACCTGTTCCCATCCCCAAGTCTCCCAGGGTAGACCTTGATGACTTCTGTAGGGTTCCCAGGTAACCCTGATGCTATGATTTAGATGTGGTTTGCCCTCAGCAAAAGGTGGTAGAACCTTCAAGAAAGAGGGCTTTCTGAAAAGTAATGAGGTCATACAGTTCACCCTCACATGTGAATAAATGCTGTCTTCCCAAAGTGGGTAATACAAGGCCAACCCAAATGCTTGGTCTCTTTGCACATAGATACAGCTCCTTTCCTGGTTCTGGATCTTATTGTGGTGCACCCAGGGAGCCCTCTCCAGGATGCCAGCACCATAATACTACACTACACTATGGCTGCTAGTACCATTAGCGAAAGAGATCTTGTCACATAAAAGCATTGGGAGATTTTGTCATAGCAACCCAAAACAGATTCAGACACTTAATTCAGAATGGTATCTTGTTCTTAACAGATCAGTAATCTGCAGAAGAGATTATTGTGGCCTGAATATGGTCTGTGGCTGCAGCAAAAGTGGGCACACCCCTCTAGATTGAAAACTAGGCAAAACCAGCTTACCTGGATCAGATCCCATTGCTCCATTATTCATGGGTCAGACATTCCTTTATGGAAGAATTTCACCCTGCAGATGTGGGGTTTAAGAATCCAGGATTGATTCATCCTCAGAAAAAAAAGAAAGGAAGGAAGGGAGGGAGGGAGGGAGGGAGGGAGGGAGGAAGGAAGGAAGGAAGGAAGGAAGGAAGGAAGAAGGAAAGAAAGAAAAGGAAATCTTAGATTTCTCTGTCTCTTCACCTCTAGCATCTCTCTAAATTGGCCCAAGGTTTCTGCCTCCTCTGCATTGGTTGCTGCTGTCAACTGGTCCACTTCTGAACAGTGGTATTTCAGAGCCCTCGGAAAGCAGGCTAAGTCACCATCAGTCTCAGCCCTTGATCAGGTGCTCAGCAAGGAAGCAGGTGAACCCAGAGCTCTCATGTGTATCAGCTCCTAAACAGCAAAGACTAGACATGGGCTGGAGAAAACCAAGTTGGTTTTCCTCTTGTTCAGGATGTAAGAGGTCTCAGAGCCTGAGGGATTTACCTGCTTCAAACATAGCTACTGAGCATTTACTGTACAAAAACAGCACCAGAGACCATCCTTTCTGTTACAGATCTTACTGATCTCTTCAGTTCATCATTTATACACTTATTTATTTATTTTTATTCCTGATAAGAGACAAGTTAGAGTTTTGCTGTGCTGTGACAGGAGCTTCACGCCCTGTCCCCCAGGAAGCTTTCTAGGACATCTTGAATCTTGTCTTACAGTGTATCTCCCACTGCAGACTGTGTGGTCAGGCTGAAGTGAGCTGCAGATGGATGTCTTACCAGCCATATGATCTCTGGTAAGTCATTTGTCTTGTCCAAACCTCAGTCATCTCATATGTAAAAATGATCCCATTTGGTTGAAGTGTAGAAATCACCATTTTTGGTAAGTCAAAATGGTCAGACAGTGATGATTTCATGGGGTTTAAGCTTTCACAAGAGAGAATTGTCATGAAGATTAATGAAATTTATATATTAATATTTTAATCTCTTCTTAGAAGAGAGGGAGCTCTCTCAATCCTCTTCTTCTTGATACAACACTAATTACTATTAATATTAGCAATGCCTATAATTATTGCTTAGGTCTGCGTAAGGATTTGGGGATAACACCATTTCCCCTCTGCATCCCTGGTCCTGTCACATTCCTTATTCTTGCTGTAAGGGGGGTGAGATGAGGATCTGGCTAGCGAGTGGCCACTGTGGTCCATGATTCTAGACCAAATCCATCTAGAACTCTAATGGTAAGTGCATGTGTGCATGTCTCTCGTGGCTTCTTCTGCCTCTGCCGCCCTTGCCAGGATCAATGCAAACAGCAAACCTAGATACGTATCTCAGTATCAAGAGACACCAACCTTGCCCTGTGGGTTCCCAGCTTCCCTGATGGGTGCTGGTGGTGGAGGCTGGGAAGAGCAAAGCCCACACCTGAGCCACAGGCCCCAGTGGAGATTTTAATTGCAATAAAGCAGATATTTTGGTACCCACCTCCTCATGCACATTTCTCTCATCCAGTTTAGGATTTGGGCACACAGAGAGTGATGGAGTTCATTTATTCCCTCAATGCCCTGGGAAGGGCTGGGCCAACTGGTGCTGGCAGGTGCTGTGGCAGAAAATTCAGCTTTTATGTGCTGGGTAGAAATCTGGATTGGCAGGGGAAAGGGAGTGGGTCACGGTGGGGCAGCAAGGAGCCATTTCAGGCCATGGGCTGGGGATACGAAAGCTAAAGGAGTCCCAGTGATGGTGGTGTGTGTGTGTGTGTGTGTGCGTGTGTGTGCATGTATGCGTGCATGTGTGTGTGTGCATGTATGCATGCGTGTGCGCGCGCGCTTGCGCGTGTGTTAGGGGGGTAGCAATAGGAGTAGTGGGCGATTAGGGTGGGTGAGGGAACATGGAATGAGTCTGGAATAGTAACGTTTTCTTGGCTATTACAACGAAAGAACCGCCTCCCCTTCCCCAGCCAGAAGTTATCTGAGACTTGTTTTTACCTTAGTCTCTAGCTTTCTTCCCTTCTAGAACCTTCTCTTCTTAGATCCATAGCCTTGTTGCTTTCATATCAATAACACTTGAGCTCCAGTCCTCCTGCCTGACGTCCACCCTGGGCCAGCCTGTACCTCATCTTGCTATTCCAAGGGCGGAGAATAGCTGTTCTGAGAAGAGGCCCATGGGGAGGGAAGGAGGGGTTTGTGAAATTGACAACAGTGTTCTGCAAGCCTAGAGTAGGAAACAAACCACACAGAAAACCCCCACGTCTTTGTTTCTGCTGGCTGTTAACTGAAATGTAGCATTTCCTTTCACCATGAATGAAGGCAACAAGCCACAACAAAACTAGGGGTATGTATGAGTTCATCATCAATGGAAATCACAAATCTCTTTATAACACATCACGATTGTTACGATGCATGTCTTTAAATATTTATACTCCTCACAACTTTGAAATTATAGTACTTACAAGACCTGCTGCTAGAGCCTGCTGGATATTATCAAATCATAGTTTAACTAAATGGTTTGGTAACTGCTGCCACACAACTGGTTTTGTTTGTAATTCTGTATTTCACTTGTTTTGCCCTGGGAAACATTATTCTGAGGAAACATAGGTTTTTACCACATTGCCACAGGGATCCAGGGCACAATAATGATATAGAATTCTAAATGGGCTTGGTGGCGCACAGTTGTTATTCTTGGATTCAGAAAGCTGAGGTGGAAGGATTCTGAGTTCAAGGCTAGCTGGGGCTATATAGTTAGACCCTGTGTCAAGAAGCCAAAGCAAATAAACAAACACACAACATACAAATAAAACAGACTCATAATCCTTCTTTGGCTGGAGAAAGTCTAGCTGAGGCTCTATGTGCAGTCAGGACCAACTGCCAGGGGGAAAATCACTCCAACATAGACTCTGCCCACCCTTGAGAACCAACAGCAGAGGACTGTCTCCAAACCCTCCAACCAGACACTTTCTATGGTAAAAAGAGGCACTGGTGCCCTGCTCTTGATAGAGGATGGATGCCAGGCCCTCTGAATGCTGAATGTGTTCAATATTGTTCCCTCCAGAATGGTCCCTAGCTGAGGACCCTGCTGGTGCTACCCTAGCCACTGGAAATGGAGATGCTTTTGGGCAGACCCTAACCTCAGGCACTGTATGCCACTATGTAGAGACCCATAGGAGGCATACCTCCCTCAACCCAGGCCACAGGACTTGGGGAGATAGTAAAGACCACCGTTGCTCTTGGTGGCCTGAACCACAGTAGCAACAGAATACCAGCTCCCAGGGTGTATTCTTGTACTACCTACTGCATTCTAATGTTTGCACTGTGACTTCTGCACAAAAGACAATGTCAGTCCAAACATGAACGTTCATTTTATGAAGGAGTTTTAATCATGGTTTTACACTTTTTTCCCTGTGTTGGTTTGGGTTTCTATTGCTGCAAAGAGACATCATGACCACAGCAACTCTTATAAAGGAAAACATTTAATTAGGACTGGCTTACAGGTTCAGAGGTTTCGTCCATTGTCATCACGGTGGGAAGCATGGCAACATGCAGGCAGACGTGGTGCAGGAGAAGTAGCTCAGAGTTCTACATCTGGATCTGCAGGCAGCAGGAAGAGACTGTGAGTCACTAGGCCTGGCTTGGGCTTCTGAGACCTCAAAGTCCACACAATGGAGGCCATACCTCTTAATATGCCACTCCCCATGAGCCTATGGGGGCCATTTTCATTTAACCCACCACAGTCCTATGTTAGACTCCAGAGCAGTAGGGTCCAATAGGAAAAAAAGTTCTGCAGTTGGGGTTCATGTGTAGCTGAGTGGCAATGTTGTCAGCTTGTATGAGGCCCTGTGATTCATACCCAGCACCAAAATAAATGAACAAATGCAAACAAAACAACCAACTATACAGACAATGTACAGTGCTGACAATGTTCTCCAGAGCTCTGTCCAATCTGGTGTCCACCAGGGTGTGACTGGCTACTTCTGCGTCACTGTGACCAAAGACCTGTCAGAAACAAGGGAGGCCAGATTAATTTTGGCTCACAGTATCAGAGGGTGTCTTAGTTTCTTTCCTGTTGTGGTGTGTGTGTGTGTGTGTGTGTGTGTGTGTGTGTGTGTGTGTGTGTAACTATAAGCAGCTTAAAGGAGAATGAGCATATTTAAGCTCACAGTGTGAGTTCCAGTCCATCATATAAGGGAGCTCCCAGCAGTGCAGCCTGGGTGGAACTGGTTCGACACCATCCATAATTAGAAACAAAGCGCAATGCATGCTAGTACATGCCAGTGCTCAGCTCACTTCTACTTACCCAGCCTAGATCTCACCCATAATTCCAATGGGTCACCCCACATAAATAATGTGATCCCAATAACCCCACTTGAATTCATACATATATGGTGTATATACACACATACATATAAGTAAAATTTTTAAAAATCTGAAAAAAAAGGAGCTGGGCATAATGACTCAGGCCTGTAATCCCGGTGCTGAGGGAAACTGAGGCAGGAAAATTGTTGCAAGTTTGAGGTCAGCTGAATTACATAGAACGTTCCAGGCCAACCAGAGCTACGGTGTGAGACCCTTAATTAACAACATAGTACTGTTTTAGGTGCTACACACCTATGAATATATAAATTCTTTGGTCTTGTACTTTTTTTTTTTTTTTTAGCCTGGGAACAATATTACCCAACACACACACACACACACACACACACACACACACACACACACACACACTATTGAAGAGTTTACTCTTGGAAACAAAACAAAAAAAGTACCAAAAACTAAAACATTTTTCAAAACTGGAAAACCACTAACTCTATCAAATTGGTTTGTATGTACAAGAGGCTGTGAAGCTTGTAAGACTGTCGCCAGAGTCTATCTGTAGGTGGGTTTTTCTGTCCCACCTGCCAGCTCCCAAATAACCACATAGAAACTTCTTACTAATTATGAAAGCTCAGACTATAGCTTAGGCTAGTGTCTAACTAGTTTTAATAACTTAAATTAGGCCATTTCTATTCACATACATGCAGCTATGTGGCTCATGGCTTGTTACCTCATCTTCTACAGGCCCCACCTTCTCTGCATCTGGCTGGTTACTCCTCTGACTCCACCCTTCTTTTCCCAGCATTCTCTCTGCCCTGAAAATTCTGCCTAGCTATTGACCAATCAGCTTTTTATTAACAATGAGAGCAACACATTTTCATAGTGTACAGAAGGATTATTCCACAGCATCTGACAGCATTCAGCTACCTAACGCCAGGTAAGGAAAGAAGCCCAGCCCAGTTCCATTGGTGATAATGGCAATAGTGTTCAGGAGGAGCAGAAACCTTAATACTATTTGTGTTCAGAGATCTTTCTGTGTGTATTTATATTTGTATGTTTATGGAAGTCAAAGGTGTATGTGTGTGTGTATATGTGTGTGTGTGTGTGTGTGTGTGTGTGTGTGTGTGTTGTGTGTGTGTTGTGTGTGTGTATATGGAAGTCAGAGGTTAATGTTGTTACTGGGAAAACTGAGGTTCCCTTTTGTTCTTTTTTTGAGATTCTTAATCTCCTTAATAAAAGCATTTAGAGACAGACTCAAGAGGAAGCTTGAGGGTTATTTTATGAGAGTTTAGAGAAAAACAGCAGGGTGGTCTCAGCAGCTTCGGGGATAAGGGACATGAGAACCCTCGCCCCCCCCCCCCCCCCGCCCCGTCACAGGTAGTTATCCTGACAAGAGCCCACATTCCCTGAACTTTTCACTTGCCCATCATTCTGATAGACTGATAGCAGACTGTGTAGGGATGAGACACAGTAACCACCTGTGCTGGAGATGAAAGAGAGGACATCGTGGCCACGTATCTTCACTAGTTCAGTCTCTGGCTCCCTGCTCTGACATTATAGATTCATGCCACTGTGCTTGGTTCTCTCTACGGGTGCTGGGGATCTGAACTGACATCCTCATGCTTCAGCAGCAGGCACTTTACTGACTGAGCCCTCTCCCTAGGCCAGGCCGACTTTGTACTTTTGGTTTTTGTTTTAATCTTCAGGAGGATGTATGGTGGTGTGGTGGTTTAAAGAGGAATGTCCCCCACAGGGTCCAGAATTTGGTTTCTCAGTCCTCCCCTCCCTTGGTGGTGCTGTTTGGGATGGTATAGGAGGTGTGGCCTTGTTGGAGGAAGTATGTCACTGGGAAAGGGGTCTGAGAGCTTGAAGCCTCTGCTTCATGCTTATGTTTGACGATGTGCGCCCTCAGCTTCGTGCTCCCACCGCTATACCTGCCATGTCTCCCTGCTACAGTGAACTCTGGTCCCTCCGAACTGAAAGCCAAGTAAACTCTTTCTTCCATAAATTGCTTTTGGTCATGGTGTTCTGTCACAGCAACAGAGAAGTAGCTAGACAACTGGGCTCCAAAACGTGATAGAACCGGGAAAAGTAGAAGTGAGAACAGACACCATGCAAGTCCTCAAGGAAGCTCTGAGTGAGTATCTACAGTGTTTGCAAGGAAAACCATGTGTCACTGTCAACCCCACGAGCCATCAAAACTAAGAGAGAGAAGAATGGTTCCAGGAAGACAGTCTGCCAGATCAACTCAGTGAATTGTAATTGTTTGTAACGAGTCCGTTAGTTAACTGGGCACAGAAGGATACTGTAAAAGCTTGAAAGTGTTTCCTCAAAGAGCATCTCCTCCCTCCTCTGGTTCCCGATGCAACACTTCACTCAACAAACCCTTATTTGACTCAAAGAAGAAGAGCCAGTTTCAGTCTTGTCTCAATTCTCCAAATTTTCACAGAGTAAATATTTTGGCTCTTTTCTCTTTCCCCCATGATCTCTCTTTCTCTCTCTGTGCTCTCTGGGGGAGGTCCGGGGGGGGGAGAAATATTTTAAGGGTCCAAAGGAAAAAGCTTCCGCAGTAAAATGGGGGAGAAGAAAAGCAAAGGCCATTGGTGAAAGGCTATGCATATTCATGGACGTTCACTGAGCATCACGTGCTCATTAAGGGTACCAAGGACAGCTAGGATTTCTGTCTACAGCCTCTTATATTTTAATCAGTCATTGATAGCGTAATTATAAAAAGAAACTGTATTAGCCAAATGTGAGTTCAGGGCTAGGATTTTTACTCCTCTAACTAATAGTGATTGATTTAAAAAAAAAAAGTTTCCAAATTCTGAGCCCTTAAGTGGAATGTTTTAGAAAGAAACTTTCTAATCATTCTAAAAATGACTGTAAAAAAACAAGAAAGAGTGCAGTGCTTTGCAGAAAAACAAATACAGAGAAGTGAACGGTGGTCAGAAGCTCTTAGGGTCTTATTATGAAAAGATAAACTTGAATTTCCCATCCTTGTGGGCTTGCACATGAATGTTGTGCATTTTTTGGCCAAATGAGTTTTTACACATTGTTTAAAATCTGATTTTCCCTTCTTTTTCCTCCTCTTCCTCTTTTTTTTTTGGTTTTTCAAGACAAGGTTTCTCTCTGTAGCTGTCCTGGAAGTCGCTCAAATTCAAAGATCCACCTGCTTCTGACTCCTAAGTGCTGGAATTAAAAGTGTGTGCCACCAAGTCTGCCTGTTTTCTCCTTCTTAATAATTAATCACAAACAGGTTTCCATGGTAATAGACAATAATGACCACAGGATTTTTCTTTCTTTCTTTCTTTTTGGTTTTTTTGAGACAGAATTTCTCTGTGTATCCCTGACTGTCCTGGAACTCTCTTTGTAGACCAGGCTGGCCTCACAGAGATCCACCTGCCTCCCAAGTGCTGGGATCAAAAGTGTGCACCACCACTGCCTGGCCACAAGATCATTTGACCAGCTTCTGTTTTAAGATTTACATTTTTCTTCTTTTTTCACCAAAAACAATGGTCTAAGCCAGTCTTCATCTGTACCTTTAAATGCAGCTTGGATTATTTCCATAGGAAATGGCATGAACGGGTGAAAGAACATCACAACTTTTGTTAGAAAATACTCCTCTGTTTGAATAAAATTCAGAACAAGTGAATAGTATGGGAGCTTGAGTTTTGATAAGATCAGGGAATAGAAACTGGGGAGACAGATTTAGGGATAGGGAAGCCAAAAGCAAACAGAATTTTTGTTCTTAGCCAGAGGCCAGGGATGCCAGAAGAGGAGACTGGTGGGTTTTCGTTTTTGTTTTTATTTTTGTTTTTGTCTCTCTTTTAAATGGGTACCTCTGCCTGCAGACCGGACATGAGCGTGTGACTGAAACTCCAGTCCAGACACTGATCCATTCTGGTGAACAGTTTTAGAACTGGATCTTTGGATTTTCACAGAAGAAATGAGTTACTCCCCAAGTTCAGCTCATCTCCTAAGTGACTTTAGGGTCTCACCTTTTGAGGGAGTAATGTTACAGTAGCCGTGAAGGCCACTGAGGATGGCTATCAGGGTTGAGTACCTTTAAGGGAGACCTATTTCTTCCCTTCCAAAAGAATGCTGTCTACTTCTGGCCCATGGTGGAGACATGAAATTCTGATTTGCTATGAAGATTAGAACATTGCAGACTGTTGACCCCTCCTTTGAAGAGTTTATTCAGTTTAGTTAGTCAATCGCCTGACTAAGAGACCCCTCCTCTTCTGGAAGGTGGATTCACCTAAAGCCATGTTAAGGAAATGGGAGGAATAATCATCCCTTTAATGAGATAATATACTCATCCTTCCTAGTAGCACCTCTTTTCATGAAGTCACTTATGAAGTTGCAGCCGTGTAGTGCTGCTAATTTTTACTCAGAAAAGTATAGCCTTTTCTTTTTTCTCCTCTCTGTTCCTTTCTGCAAAGCCTTGGTATGTTTTTCCTGACACACTGGGCTTCTCTGATGGTGTCCTCTACTTTCTGCTGGGGGGCTGGCTGCTTACAAATAGTAGGTCTTTTCTCTTCTTCTTCATCTTCCTCCTCCTGGCAGCTGCCAAGATTCACAGCTTGCCTGCTCTGCTGTTTTTCTCTCAATAAAATTGTCCTTGAGCTTCCATTTGGAAAATTTCATAATTAAATTTTTTTTATTTATATCCTGACTGCAGCCTCCCCTTCCTCCTCTCTTCCCAGTCTCTCTCGCCACCTCCCCTCTGTGTCATGTCCATGTGGTCCCATGTGCCACCCACCCCCCCAGGCAGTCCTCCCATGGATACCAATAAGACATGGCATATCAAGCTGCAGTAAGACCAAGGCCTCCCCTCCCAAACACACACACACACACACACACACACACACACACACACACACACACACAGAGGCTGGACAAGGCACCCCAGCACAAGGAATAGGCTCCAAAAGCTGGCAAAAGTCAAGAGACAGCCCCTGTTCCCACTGTTAGGAGTCCCACAAGAAGGCCAAACTACACAACTGTATATATGCAGAGTGCCTAGGTCAGTCTGAGAGCCCCTGTGAGCCCAGGTTAGTTGATTCTTTGGGCTTTCCTGTGGTGTCCTTGACCCCTCTGGCTCCTACAATCCTTCCTCCCCTCCTCTGAAGGATTCCCTGGAGCTCCACCTAATGTTTGGCTGTGGGTCTCTGCATCTGTTCCCATCAGTTGCTGGATGAAGCTTCTCTGTTGACTATTGGGCTAGACACCAGTCTGAGTATAGAAGAATTTTATTGATTTTTTTTTTTTTTTGGCCAGTCATGTTTGGTTCCATCCTAGGTCTCTGGGCTATCCAGACTCTGAGTCCTGATTCTCCAGGCAAGGTCAGGGGTGGACTCCCTCTTGTGGCATGGGTCTCAGGCTGGACCAGTCACTGGTTGGCTACTCCCACAATTTCTGCACCACCTTTACCCTAACATTTCTTTTAGGCAAGACAGATTGCAGATTGAAGGTTGTGTGGCTAGGTGGGTGTCCCAGCCCCTCCAGTGGAAGTCTCATCTTTCTATAGGAGATGGCCAGTTCAGGCTACATATCCCCTATTGCTAGGAGTCTTAGCTGGGGTCATCCTTGTAGATTCCTGGGAGTTTTCCTTGCACCTTTTCCAGTTGTTTCTTTCAGTATTCTCTCCCTCCACCCTCCACCTGATCCTATCCCCACTGTCCCCATTTATAATTGTTTTAAAGAGACTAGGAACCCATGAAAGAGTTCTGGTTTTTTCTAAGGCACAACCTGACAGATGTCTGATCTACAATTGTATGATCATAAGCAAGTGGAACTACTGAACCTCACATTGAGTCTATGGTGGAGGGGACAGCCACTGCTATGCAGCTTGCAGGGGCAGATAAATAAGATAGTATGTCGAGATGTTCTGGGCACAATGCCTGGCTGTAGCTGGAGAACTTCTCTCCAGTTCCTGCCAAGCCCCCACAGCCACACAGACACAACCAAGTAAACACACAGAGACTTATATTACTTATAAACTGTATGGCTGTGGCAGGCTTCTTGCTAACTGTTCTTATATCTTAACTCATTTCTATCAATCTATAAGTTGTCACGTAGCTTATGACTTACTGGTATCTTAACATCTGCTTCTCATCATGGTGGCTGGCAGCGTCTCTCTGCTTCAGCCTTCCACTTCCCAGAATTCTCCTTTCTCCTTGTCCTGCCTATATTTCCTGCCTGGCTACTGGCCAGTCAGCTTTATTTATCAATCAATCATCCACAGCACCTGGCACACAGTCCATATATTGCAGGCATCTTCCTTCCTCAGTCTCCATCGACAGTGTAAATTATGTCTCTTTTACCAGGCTCTTGCCATTGGGCTGATTCTGCGGCAGAAGACTAGTACGGAAAGTGACATCACAATTAGTACGTGAAAGAAACTAGTTGGCCTAGAGGAACAAGAGAACCTCTTCCCCACTAAGGCAACAAGTAATAGACACAGTATGAACAAGAACAAACGTACAAACAACAACAACAACAACCCCCCTACATTATACAAATAACTGTCCTAGGATTTCAATCGCTATGAAGAGACACCATGACCATGGCAAATCTTATAAAGGAAAAACATTTAATTGGGGTGGCTTATATTTTAAGGAGGTTCAGTCCATTATCATTATGGTGCAACATGGTGGCCTGCAGGCAGACTTGGTGCTGGAGAGGAGTCCTACATCTTGACCCAAAGGCAACAGGAAGTGGTCTGAAATGCTGAGTGCAGCTTGAGCATATATGAGGCCTCAAAGCCCACCTCCACAGTGACACACTTTCTCCAACAAGGTAATAACTATTTCCACAAAGCCACACTTCCTAGTAGTGCCACTCCCGATGAGTTTATGGGGGCCAATTACATTCAAACTACCACAATGACTTACAAAGATCTGAATCCCTCAGCAAGAGGCCATGGATCTTTTGGCCTTTCTCCCAGTTCCGGCCCACTTCTGTTCTTGGAATGCTTTTTTAATTTAATAAACCATTTCTGCTTTTACCACTATCTAACTGGCTAGTTGTTTTGTTTGGTTGTTTTTTGAAAACTTGACACATGCTAGAGTTATCTGGGAAGAGGGACTCTCAACTGAGACAGTGTTTCTATCAGAATGGCCTGTAAGCAAGTATGTGGGGACATTTTCTTGATTAATGATTGGTGTGGGAGAGCTTAGGCCACTGTAGGTGGTGGCATCCTTGGACAGATTATCCTGAGTTATATAACATAGTGAATCAGGAGGGTGACTGAGGAAAACACCTGACTTCAACATCTGGCCTCTACACACACACACACACACACACACACACACACACACACACACACACACACACACACACACACACACACACACACACACGATCTATCTATCATCTACCCATCTATATATCTACATATACATATACACCTACACCAAGCCATAAAGCAAGTCAATAAGCAGTGTGCCTCCATGGCTTCTGTTTCAACTCCTGCCTCCAGGTTCCTGCCCCGACTTCCCTTCATGATGGACAAACTCTTTCCTTCCCAACTTGCTTTTGGTCATGGTCTTTGTCACAGGAATAGAAAACAAACTGATAAAATGTCCCTGTGGAATTTCTTGTGCTAGGATGCATGAACTTGGACATGATGGTGAGTGCCCACCAGCATTTGTTATCTCCTTTAACTCTTAGAATCCTCAGTGATCCTGCAAGTGAATGGGAGATAAGAGACCAGAAAGGGAGGAAGAAGAGAAAGAGAGAAATGAAACACCGAGGGAAGAAGGAAGAATGAGAAGAGAGAGAAGGGAAGAGAGAAAGGGAGGAAGAAAGCATTAGGGAAGGAGAAGGCAGTTCAGCAAATCGAGAGCTCGAGCTCTGCATGCCTCTTCTCAGAAGACAGCTCTTGGTAGCTTTCCATGCCTTTTCATTTGTTTATCTCCACCAGCCCTGCATGGAAGCTGCATGACCCAACACTTCAATATTTCAGTCAGCTCTCTGAGTATCAGGAAGGGTTAAAACCCACACACCAGGGCAAGAGTAAAGCTTGTTTACTGCAAAATTCATGTCTGGTCTTGAAAGGTATTTCCTCCCTTGCCCGACAACCCTGATGAAAGGGAAGATGGATGCTACACCAAGGGCAAGGTCATGGTGATGCATGCAAATTGGCTTTTGTGGGGGTGGATCCTGTCCGGGAAGGCAGCTTCTCTACCCCCCCACACATCTGGATACTGCCTACCCAGGTGACAATCAGACAAGCTCCTTCTCTGCCCTTTCTTCCTAGCCCGGCTCTCCAGAGCCTCTTTTCCAGGCGAGGGTCTCATAGGAGGGCTTTCCACGCCACAACACATTTCAGTCAACTCCTGCATCTCCCATGGGCTCCTGTATTTCAGGACACAGAGCTCAGTGTGGGATGCAGGGCTGTCAGAGTGAAAACTAGTCACTCAGGCACGCCTGCTCCCTTCGCCATTCTTTCTCTCTACAGTCATTTATTAACCCCCTTGAATTTGGGGCTGCCGCATGCCACAACCACTGAGAACAAGACAGACAAGCTCTCTGCCCTCGTGGAGCTTATGTTTTGGTTGGAAAGAAAGACAGAAAACTAAGCATGTAAACACACACCCCATAATGAATTTACCAGGAGTGGTTACTTGGAGTGGGTGGTTGAGAAAGAAGAGCCTTTGATGCCAAGAGGCAGAGGTGACAAGTCAGGGCAATGGAAATGCAGATGCTGGCATTTGAATGTCGCCTGAGGTAGAGTGGGGTGCCGATTAAAAAAAAATATGAAATTGATCCACTTTCCTCTCTTTTCCTTCCACTCAGATGAGATACAACTTGAAGACTTCCACCCAATGCTGGTGCTGGGAGCCTCCAAAACTGTGAACCAAATCAACTTCTGATTCGTAAATTACACAGCCTGTGGTATTTGGTTATAGCATCAGAAAGTGGCTTACGATAAAAACATTGATATACAGAAGTGCAGATGTGGGCGTGGAAGCGTAGAATTGGCGTTGGAATTCAGGTAACGGTAGAAGTGGAGGCATTTGAAGGAACAGACTAGAAAGATGCTAGACCGTCTTGGATAGAGTGCTTTTAGGGTGACAGGCTGGTGAGGTTTCAGGGGAGAGCTATAGGGCAGGAATGTGTTTTTCTCAGAGACTGCCTAATGGGCTGGGGTCAGAATGTTGGCAGAAATCTGAAGAGCGTGGCCACTCTGATGAGAAGATCTCCCTGGGATGGAGGAACAAGGTATTAAGGAAAGGCCACCTCTGTCGTGGGTTTGTGACCATTCCCTAGGGTTCTGTGAAAGGCGGGACTAAAGAGTGCTGAGCTAGGTTACCTGGTAGGTGGATGAGATATCCAAGCAGTAAAGAGTTTGACCTTATGGCTTATGTACGTGTGGGCTGGGGGAGGGGCGAGGGGGTTGTGTGGATGTGTGGAGATCGATGACATCATATGTTTTCTTCAATTACTCTCCACCTTATTTTTATTTTTATTTTTATTTTCATTTGTGTGTGTGTGTGTGTGTGTGTGTGTGTGTGTGTGTGTGTGTGTGGTATATGTGTGCTTTTTACACGAGTGCAAGGATTTGAACTCAGTCTTCATGTTTGTGCAACAGGAACTCTTACCCACTGAGCCATCTCTCCAGCTCTATTTTATTTTTTGAGATAGGAGTCTCTCCCTGAACCTGGGGCTCCCTGGTTGTTTATACTGAACAACAAGCTCCAAAGATCTTCCATTTCCCACCTGCCAGAGTTCAGATCACCCGCTGCTGTGCTTGGATTTTCATCTGGTTGCTGGGGAACTCAGATTCGGGTCTTTATGCCCCGTCCCTCTGTTCGTTCTGTAGCTAGGGTCTTTCTACAATACCACACTACTCCCCTCCTAAGAGGTAAGAGCTCTGTTTGTAGTAACAAGTGCCCTTCAAAGCTCGGCCCTGTGGAGGGCAAGCATTAACTTTAGAATTCTCCTAGATCCCGTGCAAATGACAAAGGGACTTTTCTGTTGCCCCCAAGGAAGAGTCTCTAAGCCTTCAATGACTTCCTTTCTTTATTTTGTTTTCTTCCAGTTCTGTTTAACCCGTCCCTTTGGAGGAAATAATCCAGTTGGATCAGTTGATGTTCATTTGTGTTGCTGGAGACACCCTCTGTCTAGTGTGGAGTGGCACCCTGCCCTCCCTGCCTCTCCCTGCGGTCCCCTTTCATACCCCTCCCGCCTCCCCCCCCCCTGGCTTGAATATCATTGACATAACCAGCTCATGTTTGCATATTCCTCCTGATCCTGGAGCCTGCTGTCATTACAGATTCACACACACCCTGCTCTCTGCTTCCCCTGAGATGGTTCTTATGGAAATTATTGACATGCAACTTCTAGGGCAAGGGGACAGGGAGCAGACAGCAAGGGCTTAGCAGGGAGTTCCTGGTATTTCACAACTAGAAATCTGTCCAGGGTTTTCTCCTCTGAGGCAGATGCCCTTTGAGGAGAAATGCCTTGAGCATTTCCAGTTAATAATGTAAAGAGGATTAATATGAATAGCATTTACGTTTGCAAGGCAGTTCCCAAAGTACTGTGATTTGTATTAAATCCTGTGGCCTTCCCTCAACCCGGGGGATGGGCCATAGACCATTGTTTCTACTACTACTATCAAAGGATGAGGAAAAACCTGTCTGTAATGGTAGATAAAAGCAACTGGGTCTTGGTCACCCAATTGGTAGTTGGCACAGTTGAGACCAAAGTCCACAGCTCTAGAATTTAAGGTCAAGTGCTTTCTGCAGACACACAGTTTAACTCCACAGAGCAATACAGCCCACCGTTTTTGCATTCTTGGTGGCAGTTGTCTAGAAGGAAGGACTCAAAAGAAATTGGACATGAGCTGAACAGGAGGCAGGTACTATAGAGATGGCATCCCAATAAAGCATCTATCTGCCACACACAAGATTGAGGACCTGAGTTTGGATCCCCAGAATCTACTTTAGAAATCCCAGGGTGGTGTGTCCTATGTCTGTAAAGCCATTTCTGGGGGGAGGGTCCTGGGGGGGTGTGGAGAACAAGAGGATCCTTGAAGCTCATTGGCCAGTCAGTCTAGCCAAAGTGATGAGCTCCAGGTTCAGTGAGAGACTCAATAATAAATAAATAAATACAAAAGTGGAGAGTGACCAAGAAAGGCATCTGATGTCAACTTCTTGTGTCCATAGACATCATACACACACACACACACACACACACACACAAAATAGGGTGTAGAGATGAATTGATTGACTGGATTGTTCATTCATTCATTTGTCTGTCTAATAAATGTGTCAAACAACACTGTTCACCCATAATGTGTTGATGCACAGTATCCCAAACACTAGTGAAATAATATTCACTGGGCAAACACTGACCGGCTGTTCTAACCCCCCCCCCCCCCCCCCCCCCCCCCCGCTTTCTGGTCTCATTCAAGGACTACATTTCCCAACCTCCCTTGAGCCTGAGTTTCAGCTAACAGAATGAGAATGGAAAACCTCTTCTCCTAGCTCCTTAGTGCAGATAAGGAAGGAGAGTTTGAGAGCGATGAAGGATTGCTTCTGCCAATGTGGAATACCTAGTAGACACAGACTTACCCTAACCGAGCAGGAGTTTGTCTTTCACAGTGATTACCAGACTTTCTAACCAGACTGCAGGACAAGAGTCAGACCAAAAGGTTTAAAGTGACCACAGTAGGTAAGGGATTAACGTATTTTAGTTTGCATTGAAAATGAATTCGTTTTATATCATTCTTGGGAGAAAGGAACAGCCCACATCATCTTCCATAGTTTAATTCTCCTGAGAAACCCCTATTTAGAAAGACTGGGTATACATGATGCCGTTGATGCTCTCAAGGGGTTTATTATAACCTTGCTGTGGAAATTGGACAGGTGCACACACTTCTCTGCAAACAATCAGGAAGAAGCTTGTTTGGCCTTACTTCATCCCCAGGATGAACTCAGGGAGATTTTCTTATCACCATTTCATAAAAGAAGAGGCAGGTGTTCAAGGTCACTCACCCCCGCCCCTGCCCAGATCAAGAGTTGAAGCTATGTCTGAAGGACTCTTGCCCACACCATTGTAAAATAAGCAGCTTGACCTAATTCGCAATTCTCCTTAAGGCTGCCAAGTGACCAGAGGGCCCAAGGCCATTTCCATTGTCAAGGACAAAGAGAAGGCTCCTGTTCTGGAGAGAGGAGAAGGTCTCTCTCCAGCCATACTGAGGTCTTGGTCATCTTTAAATTGGTATTTTTAGAATGTCCCCACCCTGGGTCTGTTTATGGGAAACTATGCCAGATGTCAAGAAAAGAAGTTACAGGAGAGTGTCGGTAAAAAAGGAAGAGCCATCTATATTGTGACTTTAAGAAAGGGGGACTAATTTATGAAGAGTTTGGGAGATGTGATTGGAAGAGCAAAGGATTGTTAGTTTACAAAGAGAATTGGGTTAACTAACGACCATCTTCCAAAAGCTTAATTAAGTCTCTCAGCCCTCGAGTGAGGCAAGGAAATAATTGATTTCTGCATTGCTGTTGGGGAAAGTGAGGAGGGGAGGTAATTTGCTTTTGGCCAACAAGGGAGCCAGCATCTGTCCTGGGATTAAAAAACTAAGGATTTTGTTTTAGCTCTTGGTCTTTTGTTTTACTTCTGAGTCTGGAATGTTCAAGGCCCAGAAGAATTTTGGGAACCCCAGAGCAGGACTGTCAACCAAGATATTCCATGCAAATGAGACCAAATAATTAAGGATTTATTTCTTAGTAATTTTCTGTCCTTCAAAGAAGTAAGACAAACAATTCATCCCTCGCAAGTCAAGGCATCGAGGGCATATTTTAATAAGTGCCAGCACTTTGCATCGTTACTCTTGCCCACCCCTCAGAGGAATTGCTTGTGGTGCCAGAGGGTATTTGGAAATCTCAACATTTAAAGCAATCAATGTCATGAACAGAGGGAGACAGTGGCAAGAGGTGGGGGTGTGAAAGAGGGAGGAAGGGTCAGGCGGAGTGATGTGGAGAAGGAGAAGGAGGACGAGAGAAGGAGAAGAAAGGGTAGGAACAGGGAGAGGAAGAAGGAAAGACGGTAGAATACTGTGCAAAAGAGCAACAATTATTAAATGCTCACTGTGAGCAAGGAGCTTTTTGTTTCCCAGACAGGGTTTCTCTGTGTCATTTTGGTGCCTGTCCTGGATCTCGCTCTGTAGACCAGGCTGGCCTCGGACTCACAGAGATCTACCTGGCTCTGCCTCCCGAGTGCTGGGATTAAAGGCATGCGCCGCCGCCGCCACTACCACCCGACCGAGCACGGAGCTTTTAAAGGTTCCTTAAAAGAGCCCTGTTTGGCAGATGTTAAATTATTTATATTATTGAAACTTTCTATTACCTTTGTATGTGTGTGTGTGTTTGTGTGTGTGTGTGTGTGTGTGTGTGTGTGTGTGTGAGTGAGAGAGAGAGAGAGAGAGAGAGAGAGAGAGAGAGAGAGAGAGAGAGAGAGAGAGAGAGAGAGAGAGCATATGCCATGCTTGTGGAGGTCAGAGGACAGTTTGTGGAGTTGGCTCTCTCCTCCAACCAGGTGGGTGCCAGAAATTGAACTCAGGTCATCAGGCTTGGTGGTAAGTGCCTTTACATACTGAAGTCATCATTCAGTTATGTTAGGCAATTACGGTAGTGCTGTTCCCTCAGTCGGGAGGGGAGGGTGTATTGTCTTTCATGAGGCAGCAAACAGGCACAGCGGTAGCATTAGTCTGCTCACTAGCCAGCAGTCTTCACTACTGCCCAGCACCGCCCTCTGCCAACTAAAAGACCCAACTAGAGGAGAGGAAGGAATGGGTTCGCTAGAACTCAGGTTCTCACACTTGCGTTTCCCTTGGCTGGGCTGGAAGCTCCTTCAGGATCAGAATCAACCCTTATTATGTTTGTCTCCCCGGAGCCTAGCTTCTGAAAGGCAGAGTGTAGTAAATGTCTGGAGAACAGAAGAACATTGAAAGAGATCTACAGCTAGCTAACTCCAAGAATCAGACCTCCCCTTCTGATCTTCATGCACCTATGGTCTCCCAGGCTATCAAAACATGGGAACTGTTAATCCCTCTGATTGAGAATAAGACCACTACCACAGTTTGAAGCCGAATTTGAGGCAAGCTTTAATTAAATACTGGCCAGATGGATGGGCTTTGGCCAGGTCCATCTCTGGTTCCCCCAAAATGGCCTTGAGCCACGGTTTGTAGTGGCTTGAGATTTTTCCATTAGATCCAATCAGGGGCAAGCATACATCCTGACATATTTCCTGCCTGTACCCAATCAGGGGTAAGTGTACATCCTGACCTATTTCCTGCCTGTGAACCTCCTGCCCACATGTGATCAAGCACATCTCGTGCAGATGGGTCAAACAAACTTGTTCAGGGGAGTGAAAATATGTGGCTTGTTATCTCCTATAAACAGCTTCCAGCTTGTCAGGAACCATCTGTCCTTGGGCAAGGGGCTTGCAGATCAGAGATATTTTGTTTCATTGATCTCTAAGGCATAATAATTAAAACTTAAAATGTAAAATCAATTTAATTAATCATCCTAATCAATTCTACCAACTGAGAAATAAGTTCAAAGCCCTATCTGGAATATCAAGGGATTCCTGGGTTGGAGACAGCTTGTGTTCTAGCCCTCTAACCCTGTATCGCCTGATGTTCTCACCACGCTCATAACACAAGTGTGATCTCCAACTCTTGCTCACTGGCCTTGAACAAATTGACTTTGGGTTCCCAGATCCAGTTTCTTCCTCTATAAAATGAGTATCTTGTTAAAGATAAGATATAGATAGGAAAATGATTATATATAAGGCCAAGGCCAGCACTGAAAATGAGTGATGGACAGGTGGCTAGAGAGGTAAGGAGTGGAGATGGAAAGGTAATTTTATAGTAGAAGTGCTAGCCCTGGCAGCCTGATGGGCTAGGCTCAGCTATGTATCCCAATATGCCAGTTAGAGAGGTGAGTAGTGGTGAAAGGCAGAGAGAGACTGAGTCCGTGCACACATTGGGAAGAACAGATAAAGGGTCTAGTGACCCACACATGTGTCATTAGGGTACTGATGTGAATGTTAGGTCTAAACAAGGAGATTTGTGATGAAGGGCAGGAGGTATGTATAATTAAGTGGTCCTGATTGGGTTCATCATTGCCTCAGATCTGATTCTGTAAAGTGGTCTGAAGAAGTATTACTACTTAGGGGCCCAGGTGTTTTTGGAAGATGGTGGCTCCTGTTCCCCAGTCATGCATCATGAATAATGACCCTCATCTCAGGGTGGTCTGATCTTCCAGGTTCTGCGGATCCCAGACCAGAAGATGACTATAGGTTTAGGGCAACTGGGACCTTTAAGAGGTTTGGAGGGGGATCAGGGATGGGGCATGGTAAAAAGCTGGGAGGAAGTTGTCTCAGTTGCTCTTGTTCATGTACTTTCAGCCTCAAAGGGGAGAAGATAGGTGACTAATTTCTAGGGAGAAGCTTCTTCGGGCAAACGGAAGACCCAAGTAAGGCAGACAGAGGTAACATGGAGGCAGAGATGCCAGGCTTTCTCCTGATTTTACTTATCTTGTGAGCCCAAGTGAAGTGATGGGTTGGTGATTTTAACAAAAGCACTTTTCAGGTGCTGTGGTGGTTTGAAAGAAAATGGCCTCCAAAGGGAGCAGCACTTTTAGGAGGTGTGGCCTTGTTGGAGGAAGTGTGTCACTATGGGGGGCGGGCTTTGAGGTCTTATTTCAAGCTTCCCTTAGTGTGACAGTCACTTGACTTCCTGTTGCATCTAAGTCAATATGCAGGACTCTCAGGTCCAGCGCCACATCTGCCTGCATGCTGCTGTGCTCCCCACCATGATGATGGCAATGGACTGAACCTCTGAAACTGTAAGCAAGCTCACTCAATTAAATATTTTCATGTAAGAGTTGCTGTGGTCATGGTGTCGCTTCATAGCAATACAAACACCTAACTAAGACAAGTGTCCATTACAGGAGAAATTACAATGACTAGGAAAAGGCAGTCGTCAGCCACCATGGTAGGTAAGAGCATGGTGAGGCTACAGTTTCACCTATTTTCAAAAAATTCAGGATATTGGTCTTTTATGAAAACCTCTCTCTCTCTCTCTCTCTCTCTCTCTCTCTCTCTCTCTCTCTCTCAGAACTTTTCTTTGAGTTGAATTTTTTAAAAAAGGTTTATTTTATGTGTTTATGTGCACGAGTGCCTGAGTGTGCATGTGCACCGTGTGTAGTGCCCTCAGAGGCTAGAAGAGGGCACTAGCCCTCCCCCCCAGTGATTCCAGGTGGTTGTGAATGCCATGGTGGTGCTGGGAACTGAACCTGGATCCTTTCCAAGAGCAGCCAGTGCTCTTAACCACCAAGCCCTCTTTCCAGGCCCCAATTCTTCAATTCTTGAAAAAAAAATTTTCCCCAGAAATATAAAATGAGCCAAACTTAAAGCATTCATGTGGGAACACAGCTCATGTCCATCAGAGCATAGTTTCTGCCTTGGCCACATCTACTTAAAGATGTCCTTCCCACCTCTGAGAGCATGTGGCCTGGTGGCAGATCATCTCTTCCATCCAGATGGCTTTGCTCTCAGTACTATTTCTGGTTCACTTTAAGCAGAGTGGTCGAGGGTTTGAGTGTATCTGTGTTTATAAACACGCTGGAAAATTCCATATGCTGTGCTCAAAGTGAAGTTGGCTTAATTTGAAAAGATTAAATGCATGCAGGCAATTGCAGAGCTGTCTGTTTTGCAGATCATTGCAATTTGTCGGTGGCAAGACAGGAGAGGAGTTCTGTGAAGCACAGCTGCTGTGACCAGCAAGCCTGGTGCTGGCAGCACACGCTGTCCCCAATACTGATGGCTGCTTCACTTTGCATGTGGGCACACACACACACACACACACACACACACACACACACACACATATTTATACACGTGCACAAGCACGCACATGCAGCTCACCTCCATCCCCACCTCTGGTTCAGTTTGCTGCTGTTATTTCAGCTCTATCCAAATGATGAAGATGTCCTTCAGACAAACAGTATGGGAAATGCTTAGCTGACAGCTGTAGCCTGCTCAGACCAACTATTTATTTTTAGGGATTTTGTTTGTTTATTTGTTTTGAGATAGAGTTTCAGGCTAGTCTGGGACTTGATATGTAGACCAGGTTGGCCTGGTCACTCACAGTGATTCTTTTGTCTCTGTCTGTTTGTTGAGTGCTGGGATTAAAGATGTGAGCCACACCACCTAGCTCACCCCAGGTATCTTGACTGACTGGAAGCTCTGATGGGACAGAGTCCCTTGCTTGGATGTATAGTTTCTCTAGCATTAATGTGGACAAGAGCTTGGACAGTTTCCCTGCCAAAGCCTCAGGTCCTTCTCTGTGAAATAATGGCTAGGAACTTGGATGCACTGATAATATCCAGGAATATCTGGTTCCCACAAGGCCAGCAAAGGGACTCCTTCCTGTTCCCTAGCTGAACATTGCTTCTGCATCAGGTCATGGAGAACAGTGTACTGGATTTGTGTCTGGGTGTGTCCATCACTTTGAGTACTTATGGCAGGTGGAAAGGATGTTCAGAGGAGTCTGTCATTGTGGCCCTTAAGTGCAGTGTATTAATTACTCCTGTCATTGTTACAATCAAATATCTGGAACAAGGCACAATAAGGATGGAAGGATTTATTTGGCTTGCAGTTTGAGTGGATACAGTCCATCATGGTGAGATGGTGAGACATTGTTGCAAGTGTAGGTGGCATCTGATACAGTCTATCATTGTGGGATAGAAACCCACATTTAAGTGGATCTTCCTACTTCAATTAACTTAATCTAGAAACTGATGCAGACAGTTGCTAATGGGTGGGTTTCTGTTTTGATTGACAGGCCTTTCTTCATTGTGTGTGTCCTTTCCTGGGATGTATCTGGTTTCAATCACATGCATGCCTAATCATGCATAGGCACAAGATGGCAAATAGGAGTTTTTCCTTAAAAGTTCACTCAGAAGATAGTTTGTCTCGCTGGACTTGCACCAAAAACTAGTTGAGGCTGGATGGGCACCTTTCTTCTAGCTCTGAGATATGTTCTGAGAACTGTTTGAATGGGCACAAGAAGTCATTGAAGGGGTGTTAGGGAGGAGCTGACTTACTGTAATTATTTGGAGTGGAGTGCAGATGTGTCTCCATGTTGGTGCATGCTCAATTATTAAGTGCATTGCCAGGAAAGGGGTGTGTGTGTGTGTGTGTGTGTGTGTGTGTGTGTGTGTGTGTGTGTCGCTTAAGCCAAGTGGTGTCTTAGGTTGCCATTTTCCATATCCTTACCTGCTTCAGTTTCTTCTCTTTGTATCAGACCATTTCTCCTCATTGTAATAGAATGGTCTCCACAGTTCCAGGGATCTAATGTCTCATCCATATGTATAGATATAAAGATAACTTTCCAATCACACCCTCTCAGAAGCCTTCATAAGTACCACATTGGCCATGAGTCCCTATGCCCATGCCCAAGGCAATTGTGAGCAAATAAATGTAATTGCACTGGTGGATTTTAACAATCCAAGTTCTCCCGAGACCAAGAAGAGGTTCTGCCTCATTCTGAGGTGCCAGAAACCCCACACTAGAGCAAAGTCACAATTCCGAGTACACAGCAGGATAGGTGACCACTGTGTATCTGTGCAGGTGGGGGGGGAGGTGAGGTGAGGGGCATGGGAGGAGTCAAGGGACAAGGAGGAAGGGCAGGGAAGGGAGAGGATACTGTGGAGGCTTTGGAATCAGACTCAGGTTTCATTCCCAGCTCTGTGGATCCCCAGCTGTGTGTTCTTGGCTTGTTCCTGAGCCCTCCAAGCTTGGCTTCCCTATGTGTAAAGTAGATAAAACTTGGGGTTTGTGGGAGTTTCAATAAGAAGACAGCAGAAGGAGCTGTTCACAGAGTCCATGAGATACTGTTCAATTAAGGCTGGGAAAGAGAGGAATACAAAGAACGCTCTATAGTTTGTAAAGTGCTCGCTCAGATATCATCCTTCCTGGGTCTGTCAGCGCACCAATGAGGTCAGCAAAGGAAACACCTTGTTTGTTGATTTAGAGATGGAGTCTCATCATGCAGGCTTGGATGCCTTCTAACTTACTGTGTAGACTCACCTGCCCTCAGCCTCACACAGATCTGCCTGTTTTTTGCCTCCTGAGTCTTAAGATTACAAGCATGTCATTCTCAGTCCATCTTTTTATCTTTAAATCCTCCCCCCCCTTTGTTTGCATGCCACAAAGTCAGCCTCAGGTGTCATTCCTCAAATGTCATTCACCTTGTTTTTTGATGTGGGGGTGTCTCTTCATGAGCCTGAAGGACTCTAGCTAGCTAGTGTGGCTGCCCAGGAGCTGGTCTGTCTGCCTCTCCAATGATAGAATAACAGGCGTGCTTCACCACGACCAGCTTTTCCACATGGGTCTGGGAATGGAACTTAGGTTCTCAGTCTCGCAAGGCAAGCATTCTACTCACTGAACTACCTATACAGACATTTATTTTAAACTTTTTTTTTTTTTTTTTTGTAATGCGGGGCGGGGGGGGGGGGTGTAGGACACAGGGCCTTTCACACGGTGCACCACTAAACACTGCAGTGCTGCATGATCCCTAATTCGTCTTAATAAAAACCCAGAGTCAGATATCGAGGGTGAAAGCTGAAAGAGCAGAGCAGAGCAGCAAGCCACTAGAGACTTCTTACCTCTATGAATCCTCAGACTAAATGGGGGAAGGGGAGAGATCCTGTCTCCACCCACCTTATATTCCTGTCTCCAACTCCCTAGTGCTGGGATTAAAGGCATGAGCCTCCCATATGCTGGTATCAAAGGTGTGCACCACCACTGCCCAGCTCTGTTTCTTTTAGACTGGTTCAATCTCATGTAGCCCAGGGTGGCCTTGAACTCCTAATCTTCCTGCTTCTCCCAAGTGCTGAGATTTATACCTCTACTGCCTGGCTTCTATGGTTAACTAGTGGCTAGCTTCGCCCTCTGATCTCTGGGCAAGTTTTATTTGTCAGAACACAAACAAAATATCACACAGCACTGCAGTACTTAGCATGTACTGCACCATTGAGCTATAGCCTGAGGCAAATGGGGCATCATTATCGTCTTCTTTTGTGAATGTTGAGACTGTTGACTATCCAGCCTCAGGTCAGTAAAGCAGAATATAGGGATTGTTGTTTGTTTAAGATTTATTCATTTTTATTTTACTGTATGAGTGCTCTGACTATATGTATGTCTGCATACCATGTGTGTGCCTGGTGTCCATGGAAGTCAGAAGAGAACATCAGATGCCCTGGAACTGGAATTAAGGAGGGTTGTATGCCACCATGTGGGTGCTGGGAACCAAAGTGAGGTCCTCTACAAGGTCAGTAAGTGCTCTTAGCCACTGAGCCATGGTTCTAGCTCCTAGAATGTAGGTGTTTGAAGTCCAGAGCCCCAGCAATACTGAAATATGCATAGGCATGTTACAGGGGCAGAGTGCATGTCGCAATATTTCAAGAACATATTATTGTTCTGGCAGGGGAGGAACCCATACAATGAGAAAGCTACCCATCTTTCTGGCTGTATATCTAGGCTAATTAGATTCAGTTCCACAAGAATGCTGAGTGCTAATCAGGCAGACTGACTGGTCTCTAGAATATAGAGAGGACTAGAATAAACTCTTTGTACTCAGGCAGCTCAAGTTGAAAGGCACCACTGATTAGGGTTACCAATGTATGTATTTAAAGGCACACAGCATTTGAGCTAGTATTTCTTTCCTCAGCTTGTCCTTCTTTGAATCTAGTGGTCTGTTGGCCAAGATCGTAGCAGACCCTGTGTTTGTGGGGAAGCATCACACCAAGGGTGGTTTAGACACCCTCTGGGACTCTGTTTCACCAGAAAGGGATCCCTGAGTAGGGTGTGGGCCTGGCCTCAGAAGGTCCTTGTCTCCTCTGCCCTAGGCAGGCATTTTGGCTGGAGTTTGGGGGCCATGCCTGGCCCGAGTCTCAAGTTGGCTGGGGTTGTATTTCGTAAAGGTGGAGTGGGAGGGTCACCTGGGGAAGTGAGCCAGAGGTTCCAGACACCCAACTCTCTAGATCCTCTGGGACATCCTCACAGGGGAGGACTTCTAGTCCCTTTGCAAATGGTCCCTCAAGCTCTCTGACCAGTTCCAAGCAGCTGACCTTAGTGAACCATGCTTTGATTTGAGGGATGATGGAGTCACCCACTTAGGACCTACATTGGTTAGTCTTGTCAGGGAGGCTAGAGATATGGTTTCACCTGTTGGACATAAAAATTCAACCAATTGGACTACAATCCTTTCTGTTGGAGCACTAGTTAAGATAATTGGAATATTAACAGATAAACCTTAAATAGTATTAGCTAGCATAAAAGACTGTTTGCCATATGTAGCCTTGAAGAACAGTTAGCACTCAAAACTATCAGGGTCCCAGGTTGTTTCCACATTGTGGCTCTATATTCTCTAGCACCAGTCACCCAAATCCCTTAAGTGTATCACCATCAACCCAGTGATGGTGAAGGGGCTTGGATGAAGATTTGTATGGGACAGACCAGGCAGATGCAAGCATGGTACATGTTATACAGGCTACAAGTCAGTCTGCAGCCATACCAAACCACATGTGAAGCTGGGGAATGTGGTCCAGGCTAGGTTTGGGGACTCTATAGTACTGTCTTTTTGATCATGAAGTAACTTTTATACCCTTCTTCTCATGCATAAGACTTGAAGTGATCAATACCTATGATTGCTTAGAAGGCTGGATTAGTTACTTTTATGTTTCTGGGACAAAATTCCATGACTAAAAGCATCTTAAAGTAGAGTTTGTTTTGGTTTACAGTCCCACAGGGCTAGATTTCCATAATGACAGACAGCACATGGCAGCAGGAAGCTGAGAAATCACATCTCAACCACACACCAGAATCAGAAAGAGTCAACTGGAAATGAAATCTGTTCCCAATAACACATTTCCTCCAGCAAGCCTCCATGTTCTACAAATTCCATAACCTCCCCAGTGAGTGCCACCATTAGTGAACTTAAGTGTTCAAATGCATGAGCCTATGGGTAACATTTCTCATTCAAACCTCCACAAAAGCCAGTCACTAAATCAGTGCCATGTGTTTTAGGTTTACGTCACAGCGTACTTCACTTTCATCAGAAACTTCTGCTTAGGCTCAGGGATTATTACAGAAGCAGGAGCTGTTAGGGATCTCTTTCTCGGTGCCCCTTACCTTCATGCTCATCAGGGATAAGCTGGGACAATAACTCCAAAGCTGGCCTGGCTACATTATAGGCAGGCTACGTGGGAGCTGATCTAGGGAGCTCAGTGGAGATGAGGAGAGAAGCAAGGAGGGAAAGCTAGAGAACCCTGAGGGTGGCAGAGGGGAGAGACTGGGGCAGCTGCTGTGGCGGACTGCTGGCCTCTGAGATCTTGTGTGAGTGAGGCTGCATAGGCCACATTCATTCAAAGGGCTCATTGTGGATTGAGCATCATTCAGACCCTCACACAATTGGTGTTAACTCTATTTCCTTAGCTCCCAACACCTCATTTATAAGTTGTGTTGAGTTATTTTAATTTTTAACTTAGTGATTTAATTTTAAGTTTAGTGAAAGAAAAACAAAACGATTCATAATTCATCCTGGCTATAATACAATGAATTAAAATTGAACTAAGTTTCAATATCTATCCTTGTGGGGGAAATGCTAATTATACTCTAGCATACCCATACTACAGGATCTGTGCTGTGGCTAAATTTGATTACACAGTAAGTACCATCAACATTAAGAGGAATCCTCACAACAATGTCTGTGTTTTGGATGAGGAGGGGTTGTGAGTGCCTTCAGAGGGAGGGGCTGGCAAGGACTCATCCAACTGCTCAAGGGACTGGGTCAGGGTAGAGGCTTGGAATGGTATAAATGGGGCTTACAAGCAATAGTCTTGGGGTTGGATAACTATATAAGTGTTACCTCTGGGAAAGACTTACTTCTCCAATTGAATTACAATTGATGTTCAACTGTGTTCTCCATTTTGTTTTACTTAGTAAGATGTGGGAACATTTTTTAAAAATGGCATTAAATATCCCTTGAACAATGTGTTCTGTGGTGGTTACGTAGTAGTGTGCGTGGATATACACGTATGTGTTACGCACTATGTAACTGAAACCCTGTCAGCCTATAGGGCACCAAGTAAGGCTTTCCTCCTATCATCTCACTTCATACTCTTGCTTGGGTATCAGATACTGATAATATGTCCATGTTATGGCTGAAGAAGTGGAAGTACAGGGGACATGTGACCCAGGGCAAGATGCCGAAGGCTGCCAGTGGCCAAGTCTCCAACTCCATCTCCTGACGTGTCTTTTACTCATTTTTGTAGTGCTGAGGATCTAACCCAGAGCTTTGTGCATGCCAAGCAAGCAAGCACACTCTCAGTGAGCTGCGTTCCAACCCCCAAACTCACCTCTGTGTCAATTACTATGTTAAGCAGCCTCTGAGATAATTATTTAAGCAAGTATCTGCTGCTGAATATATGGCCGCTGTAGATATTTTACTGTCTTAAATAACACTGGAATGAATATCTTTTTCTTTAAATTTTAGTTTTATTTTTAAATTACATTTAATTAATCAATTAATTGTATGTGCACACGCGCGCACGCACGCACACACTATAGTGTGTATGTGGAATTGAGAGGACAACTTGCAGAAGTTAATTCTCTCCACCATGTGAGTCCAGGAATCTAACCCAGATCATCAAGCTGGGCATGAAATGTCTCTACTTCCAGAACCATCTCACTGACCTATGAATATACTTACGTGAATGGCTTTGGCTACATCTCAGAATTCCTTGCTTAGGCTGAGTTCCTAGGGGTTGAAAATTAACTGATATGGTGATGGAATGAGAATGGGTCACAATAGACCCACATGTGAATGCTTGGTCCCCACTTGATGGGACTGTTTGGGAAGGATTGAGAGGTGTGGCTTTGTCAACTCAGTGCTGAAATGAGTTTGAAAACTGCAGGGACAGTGGATGAGGTATAGAATCTATGGGTGGATGATTAACCATTGGCAGGTTGTCATATGTGTGAGTCTTCACAATAGGATTCTTTCCAGTTTCTGAATGTTGGAAACTTTCCACAGTAAGAAAAGAGATGGGAAAAAAAGGAAGAAGAAAGCTTAATGGGATCTAAGAACTCACTGCTGGGTTGAAATGACTTAAGAAAATGCCATATTTGTGCTGCTTTGGGACAGAATTATCTGTACTAAGTTACCTCATCTTATTAAAGACAAAATTGAGGAGTTACAGATGTCATCATTTAATTCTTTTAATAAGAAGACTTACGAATGTGAGTTGCCCCTGAGCTTCTGTGGTGGGGGGTGAGCTCCCAAATTAGGCTAATTAAACCCAAGCAAAAAGAAGTTTTCACCAACCAGCAGGGCCTTTCTGCCACCTTTGACTAGCAAGAGTGTCTTAATGAATGCCTGGGAGCCTGCCCTCCCCAAAGCCATCACCTTCCCAGGCTGTTACATTTCTTCAGTGAGAATTGTCTCTCCCCAACTTCATGCCCCCAGAAAAGAGGACACACACACACACACACACACACACACACACACACACACTATCTATCTATCTATCTATCTCCTCTCCCTCTCTCCCCTTCTCTCTAAGACAGCCAATGAACAACATTGTTTGAATCATCCAGCAAGCATGGCAGCAATGAACCAGAAGTATATGAATTAAATTTCCCCTCAAGTCCCGTAGAAATCCAATAAATAAATTAAGTACATGTGGATTTAAAAATTAAAGGCCAAGAAAGCTGGAGGCAAAGTGCATTTGACATTTGAAATAATAGAGAACTGAGGGGAGGCACGTAGAAGATGTGTGCTCACCTGGCATCCTAAGGTCCTTGCTCTCCTTGTCTTCCAGAGTCTGTTGGTGCAGTATAATGAAATTGCAGGGAAATTCAATAAAAACTGTCAGGGCACCAGGTGTGAGCTGAGTGTCATCTTTTAGAAGACAGTGTCAGCAGGTTCCAGCTCAGACCTAAACCTAGGAGGGCTGTAATTTCCAGGCTCCTTAGTCCCTTCCAAGTACCTCTTACCTTGGGAAAGATTTCTCACAGCAGTGAGTTGGGTCCGGCAAAGGGATAGTGCCTCCCCCCACACACCCTGAGCCCCTACAACCTGTTGCAAGAACATGAAAATTTGCTTACATTTTAGCCAGCTGTTTTAGTTCCTTTTTTATTATTGTGAAGAGACACCATGACCAGGGAAACCTACAGAAGACAGAGTTTATTGGCTTACAGTTTCAGAGGTTTACTTCATTATTGTTATGGTGGTAAACCTGGCGGCACTCAGGCAGACATGGTGCTGGAGAGGTAGCTGAGATGGCACACAACAGAAAGAGACACTGGGCCTGGCTTGGGCTTCTGAAACCTCAAAGCCCACCCTCAGTGACACACTTCTTCCAATAAGGCCACACCTACCCAACAAGGCCATACCTCCTAATCTTTTTCAAGTAATGCTACTACTCCCTAATGACTAACCATGCAAATATATGAATGGTCCATTCATATTCAAACCACCACACTAACCTAGCTATGGCTTTGCTGGAATGAAAAGATGGGTGCTGTGGGGTTATCTTCCTTGGTCACATTACATTTAGTGAAGTTGTTTTCTAGAAAAATGCAAGCTGTATTTGGGAAAGACCCACCACCACCACTACCTTGCTGCTTCACTGAACCCCACTGGCCTGGCCTGTAATCAATGTGCTCAGAGTCCTGTAATCATTGTCTCAGTGTTACTTCCGAGGTCAAGACCCAGGTTCTGTTGTTCTGCTTGGCACCTCCTCCTTTGGACCCTGAGGGAATGCTGAGTGCAACTGCAGTGTTGGATGTAGAACAAGTCAGCAACAGGTGGCACTCTTCCCCTGAGACACCTCAAGATATGTTGGCCAAGACAAAGTGGCTTATAGAAATGCCATTTGTCCGAGTCAGATAACTGCAGCTGGCCTCACATCTGTGTCCTCTTGTTCTAATCCACTGACCTACATGGCTGTTTTTTGAGTCAGTGTCATGCTGTCTTTTAATTACTCCATAGTTTAGCTTGAGATTGGGTATGCTGATACCTCCTGGATTGCTCTTTTTGCTCAGCCAGAGTGGCAGTCATGGGGGGAACAGCAGCAAATGCAGATGGGGATGTGGACAAAAGAAAATCATCCCCATCACTGATGGGAATAGTACAAACTATCCAGCCACTGTGGGGATCAGCACGGAGGTGCTTCAAAAACAAAACTAGAACTACCACACAATCCAGCTCTACCACTCCTGGGGATTCATTTGAAAGTCTCCAAGTCCACATACACAGAGGCACGTGCACATCAACGTTTCCTGCAACCCTGGTCACAACAACTAAGTCATGGGACCCACCAAAGTTTCCAACAACAGAGGAATGGAGAAAGAAAGTGTGGTATGTATGCATGCACAGTGGGATTTTTTTCAGACTTAGAGAAGACTGAAAGTGTGTCATTGTGCAGAAAAATCAATATCATTAGAGATCATTATAGTAACCAACTTAAGCCGGCCTCTGAAAGACAAACTCATGCTTTTGCTCATTTGTGAATCCCAGGTTTTGTAAAAATGCACCAAATCATGTGTGTACCTATGACATGAAAGTAGCAGCAAGCTGTGTAGGGGACAAGGGAGCCTACATGAGTGGGAGGTATTGGGGGAACAGGCTCAAAGTGCATTGTACACGTACATGAAGTGTCCTTATGAAACCTAACATTGTGTGAGGTGATTACACACCAATATATTAAAAATGAGCAAAAGGCACGTAAATAAATCAAATGTCTTTTTCTTCACCAGTAAATGATCTCTCCCCCACTTTCCTCCATGGAATCAGCAGTCTAAACTGTCCTAAGACCAGAGGCATTTTGTGGCCCCCATTGACAATGGATGTTTGCTGGACACCAAGGTTGAGCATTAGTGACACATGTCTGTAGGCAGAAGATTCTGTCCCACCTGCCAGCTCCCAAATAACCATAAGCAGACTTATTATTTATGAAAGCTAGACCGATGGCTTAGGCTTGTTTTTAACTAGCTCTTATAACTTAAATTAAATCACTTCTATTAGTTTACTTTCTGCCTCATGGCTTTATTACCTTTACTCTGCTCATGCTGCCTTCCTGCTTCCTCTGTGTCTGGCCAGTGACTCTTCGTGACTCTGCCCTTCTTCCAAGCATTCGCTCTGCCCTAAAAATCCTGCCTCGCTATTGGCCATTTAGCTTTCTATTAAACCAACCACAGTGAAATATCTTCACACAGTGTAAAGGAATATTCCAGAACACATGTCTGAAATGACAGATGCTCTAGTGATGTTGATCTAATCACCACACTTCACACACACACACACACACACACACACACACACACACACACACACATGAAATGCTAGGCTGTACCCCATAAATACAAACAACTATTATTAAAAGACAAGTCTGGGAAGTTATTAGAGACTTGATGGGATCTGAGTACTGGTCAGAGATACCAGAATCATGTCCCTAAGGTAGGACATATGGCCATTCACTCCTTTAATTTCTTTTATTACAGCTTCACCCTGGGAGAGGGAGTGGAGTACCTTAGCAGACAGACCTGGGTCTCCACATGGACCAATCGCAGAGGCTCAATTTTATTTTGTAACATGTAAATGGCATCTTCACCCCACTGGCCTTTAAGTGAGTCAACAGATGCTATTGAACACCATGGATCTGTCCTTGCTCTGGGGTGGGAGGAAGTCTGGAAGAATAGGGTACTCACAGCACCTGAGACTGCATTGTCAAAAGCTCTGTTCCAGTGTGTTCTATGCTCTGTCCCCCTCCCGTGGTGTGACAGTGACACTCCTTCATGAAGAAGAGGACTCAGATGAGTGTCTTAAGTGTGGCAGGACACTTGATCACTTTTATGGCCATGTGATAATGGGGTGACACAGCACTCTTTCTGGTCCTCCTTAGAAAGCCTTAAGCAGATATTGTCTCCACATGGAGACAGAGGATGCTTCTAGAAAGCCCCGGTTGTTCCTGCCCCAGCACCAGACCTTCTGGAGAAAGCCTTGGAGGTAAGTCTCAATCCCAAGCTCTGTCTGGACTCCCTGTGGCCTCATGAGTGGAACAAATGATTGTTTTATGCCATGAGCTTTGTGATAATATGCTAAGCCATGCTTGTAAAGGGAGCAAGCTATGCGTTAGTTAGGTAGACAAAGTAAATCACAGATACTATTCAAGGTAGCGTTGACAATGGCTACAAAGGACTGGAAATAAGAAGATGCAACCGGGCAGCAGGGAGGGAGAGGCAAGTCAGGGACGGAGAGGCAAGCCCCGCTTTGGACTTCCCAAAGGAAGTTCTGGTATAGAGAGAATGTTTGTGCTCCAGAGACCCAGAATAGAAAGCAGGTACAGAACGTATCAGGCCACGCAGGACCCTGGGGCCATCACAGATGGATATAATGAAGGGGCAGAGAAATCACTGGTGCCTTGGACTGCAGTGAGGGGAGGCTCAAGGTGCCAAGGTGGAGCTAAGTTGCTAGGTGACCTAATGTGGAAAGCTGCAGGCCAGAGGCCAAGGATCTGGATTTTTCTCCAAGAATGAGGAAGCCATTGAAAGATGTTTGGCAGCATTGAGATGAGTTGCACTTTCTTTTGTACTAAAATTCCCATTGACCCTTTGAAGGGTACAAAGCAAAGAGGGAGGATAGTTCAGAGCTAGCTGGAGCCTAAGGGAGAGCAGGAGGCAGCTGGTTGGTGCGGAGCTGATGGATGGACACAGTTACAAATACCCAGTGTATTCTAGTGGTGCTGTTTCAACTGTCTCTGTGGACCACATGATTTTATCAAACAGCTCCATTATGTTGGTTCTATTACAACAACAGGTGAACATTTCCTATGAGGTGGTTGAGTAGGCCCCTCACCTAGGCTGGCCCTGTAGTGTAATGATCTGTCAGGAACCCAGTGGACATGGAGGGGCGCTCCGGGAGAGATGTGGATGAACATGGAGCAGGGTGAAGGGAGATTTGCTGTGTGCTGCTGTGTGTTGTCACACGCACAGTGATGAGGGGTTGTGAGGGCATCGTTTGAAATAGGGAGGTCTAAGCAGAGTCTGACAGGGGTGAGCCAGGACTGTACAATAAGCTGTAATAAGCCCTGCATGTAAGAATGAGCAAGCAAGTGCTCAGTTAGTACTTGCTGAACAGTCAAGGTGAGGTACTGACCACATACAGGCTAATGTTTACTGGCCTGTAGATCATTTAACTTTGAAATAACCTAAGGAAATAACGTACCATTATGTCTTTATTGAATGAGAAACAGAGGCTGAGCAATTGGTCAGAGGCCCCAGGCCTGACAACTGGGGATTGGAACTAGGCTGAATGACTTCTCAGTAAATGAGCCAGAAGCACATAACCAGATGCATAGTGAGAGATAAGTGAATAGTATTGTTATTGTTGTTTTAATGTGGTTGATTGATTTTGTGTGTGTGTGTGTGTGTGTGTGTGTGTGTGTGTGTGTGTGTATTGTATGCATGTGTGTATACATGTATGGAGGCCAGAGGTTGACAGTAGGCTCCCTTAATTACTTTCTACTTAAACATTTTTTAAAAATTGATATATATTGGTGTTTTGCCTTCCTGTATGCCTGTGCACTACATTCATGCAGTGTCAACAGAAGCTAAAAGAAGGCACCAAACTCCCTGGAACTGGAGATACAAATGGCTGTAAGCCATCATGTTGGTGTTGGGAATTAAACCCAGGTCTTCTGGAAGAGCAGCCAACATTCTTACCTACTGAGCCATCTCTCCAGCAGCTACATAGGGTTGGCCTTCTTTAGAGTGTGACTGAGCACAGGATCTGCATCCTCAGGAAAGATGCAATGTCTCAGCTAGCCCAGATAGGTACCCTGGAACTCCAAATTAGCAGAAATCATCACCCCCACAGTCCACAGGGCAGAACAGAAACAAGAGAGGCAGAGATAGGAGATCCTGCAAGACTTTGGGGATGAAGCAGGGTGGTGATTAGTAGTGTCTGTCCAGCACACAGATTGACTCAAGTGTGCAGAGGAACATTGCCGTCTTTTGCTGAGACCATTAGCATAGGTGCTTGAGGTGCGAAAGTTCCTTCCCTACAAGTCATCACACAGGACCCACTCCAAACATCAGAGATTGTAATAGAGACACTTACACTATTTTAATTATCTGGGAAATTGGGTTGATGGACTTGTTCAGTAATTTCCAAACAAAGCAATAAAATTAAATCTTTGGAACTGGGGATGTGGCTCAGTTGGTAGGGTATTTGCCTCACATGCATGAGGCCCTGGGTTCAATCCCAGTATGGCATAGCCAATATGGTGACATTCTTCTGTCTCCTGGCTAACTTCGGCTGTCAACCTGACATAGACTGGAGTTATCTGAGGGAGCCTTATTGGAGGATTGGCCTGGATAAGATTGGCTGGAGGTCTTGTCTGTCAGAAATTGTCTTGATTGATAATTGATGTGGAAGGTCCCAGCCCACTATGGGTGGCACCATTCCTAGGTATGTGAGAATGGGATACACACATATATATATATATATATATATATGAAAGCTAGCTGAGCATGGGCCAGGGAGTAAGCCAGTAAGTACCCTTTCTCTGTAGTTTCCACTTTGAGTTCCTGCCCTAAATTTCCTCTGTGAAGGATCATGACCAAATAAACCCTCTCCTCCCCTAAATTGCTTTGGGTCAGAGTATTTTATCACAGAGACAGAAAAGCAAACTAAGATGCTATGTAAGTCTAGTCCTCCAGAGGTGGAGGCTGAAGAACCAAGAGTTTAAGATCAGCCTTAAATAGTAGACAAGCCCCGTCTAAAAGATACAATTGGCAAAAGACGCCTGTGTTGTACGGCAAAATCTACCTCTCCTTCCTCTCTCCTTCCTGCCTTCCTTACTTCTGTGGTGTGGGGAAGTAGCAAGTTTCTTTTTTAATATAATTTTTTATTAATTCTGTGAGAGTTTCATACACACATACAATGTATTTTGATCATATTTACCATTCCATTTCCTCTCCCCAAGTCTCCCAGGACCCACCCTGTTTTTATTAGTATAATAAAGACAAATTCCTTGAAGTTTTGGTACAATAAAAATGAAAAAAATATGAGCTGCTCCCATGCTTTTTATTTTTTCCCCTCTTTTTATAAAATTGTTGTTTCTCGGTGGTGCCCCAAATGCCAGGCTCACAGCAGTAAGTCAGGCTGCATTTTGGAGATGTGCTTTGCATTTTGGAGATGTGTTTTGCATTCCTTTACATTTTGCTCAAAAAAAAAAAAAAAAAAAAAGCAAAAACAAAACAAAACACAAAAATCAAACCAAAGCCCCAGGAAGTTTGGGGAGGGAGAACATTTAAAAATAAAGCCGCACCAGATTTCTAGCTCTGTGGGGCGTGTGCCTTCATTACACTTCTTTTTGTGGTTTACCTGGCTGTAACTCTACCGTGTGTCTAACTAGACCTGGTCTGACTGGTGACTGACTGTATACATGCCTCCTTTGGCCACGGAAGCTTCCAAATCTGTTGGACTTCTTGCAGAGTCCGTTGAGTGAACACACCTTAATTTCTGCACGGTGTACTCAAATCACTCTTAAAATGACAGAAGGAGTATGAAAAAGAAAGTGCACAATTCAGTTCCCCCTCCTCCATTGTTGAACCCTACGTGACACCTTGTATCAGGATTGACAATTTGGACTTATGGACAATAGACTGGGCTTTCTCCTCAAAAGGAATAAGAAAGGATTTATTCTGGGGGGAAATATGACTATGGGAACACAGGTTTGGGTTGCCCCAGACAACATGATTCAGCATGCAACAGGTTCATGAGATTTTTTTTAGAGTCACAGAACAAAAGAAACGCAGAAATTAAGGCATTTCCCCCCAAGTACAGTGGTAGGAACACCAGGTAGGTGGTCACAGCAAAGCAGGGACGTCTCTGTTATAGGTCTCAGATGTCATCTGATGACATTCTTAGCCTTTGGGTTGAAGGAAGATAGAAGTCTGGTAAGTTGATACAGCCCTAAAGATTTCATGTGATATCACAGAATGTCGGGTCAGTTACAGAGGTGGGCAGTGAATGCCCACTAAGGAGTCTAAAGATAACACAAAAATAATTTGGCTCTGGACTGACCTGCAGTGTTCCAACTCTTATCCTGAAGTTCAGTCAGTATTTTAGAATCTATCAGTCTTTTAGAGCACAGTTGCAATGCCTCAGCCCCAACTTCCAATCACATGTACGTCAGGATTTCAATGATGGGGCCCATTACCAGTGGTAAATATTAGCCATGTGTCTTTCAGACAGTGCTTGGAGAAGCAACACAGCATTAGAAATCAAGGTCCTAGGCCCCCAGGCCTCATCACTAAGATCTGAAAGTTGTAGTCCATGCTGGAAAAACCCTTGGAGGAGTGGCCCTAGCTAAAGAACACTGCCTCCAGACTCGATGAGGATGAGGCCTGTACTTTGGGGGAAGTCCTTAGCCTTGACTTTTTCTCTCAAATCACCTCGAATGGAAGGATATCCCAAGTCAGACTACACCCCCAGATGAGAAGATCATCCATAAGGATGAGGAGCACCACTAGCAGCTCACAGGTTAACAAGTTTGCAGACTACCTCACAGGATTGGAGCTCAGACAGTGATGGACAGGACCACACACCTTAACCAAGGATGCTTGCCCTCTTTTTAAACCTAAACCTCATGTCAGCCCCCTAAAGATGTACTTGAGGGGGGGTCATTGGAACCCTTGATCTGTTCTCAGTGTAGCCACCTTGAATAAATGTCTGCTTTCCACTCTCTGGGGACAATGGCTGATCCCAACCTGTCTGGGATATCAGAGCCCAGGATTTTGCTTTAATCACTCCAGCAGCAATGGCAGCTGGTGCTCTCCCTGATTGGGGAGACTTAGAGGTGAGATTGGGTTTCTGACATCCCTGTGGATACTCAGTCATCACAGAGAAATCCACTTCCCTACTCAACACAATACCAGAACACAGCTCTCGTTGGCTTCAGCCAATGCATCCCAAACAGGATGTCCCATCTTCCTTTACCAGCCAGCTCAAAGGTGTGAAGACATGTGGTTCCACCACAGTAGGGGAATTCACAGACTGGATGTGGTGCTGCACACTTGTCATCCTAGTGCTCAGACAGCAGAGGCAGAAGACACAACTATGTTCTACGCTAGCCTGGTCTACATACCAAGTGAAACCTTTGTCTGAAAACAAAACAAACCCAGAAAATCCAAATATATGTCACAAGGTTGGAGAGAAAAGAGAGAGGGAGAGAGAGAGAGAGAGAGAGAGAGAGAGAGAGAGAGAGAGAGAGAGAAATAATGTAATAAAAATACTGTGTTCACTGTATTCAGATAGTCTATCAATGATGATAGGGGATGAGAATATGACCTGAACACTTGCTTCTGGCAGCCAGGAGCTAAAAGAGTCTTCTCTGTCCAATAGCATCTTCCTGTCACTTGAAAACAGCAGCCTTCACACCATGCTCTCTGCAGGTCAGAGAATATTGCTTTGACAGTGACATGAGGCTCTAGGCTGCAGGTTGTCTGAGGTTCCTCTACAGCACTCTAACACAGTCCAGGAATCCAAAGCTAGGCCAGGAATGCAAAGCTGAGACAAGAGGGCAAGGATGTGTACCAGTTCCCACCTTTCTGGGAGTTTCTCAGGGAGGGCAGCAGTAACACAGCAACCTGTGACCATGCAGACAAACCTCTGCACTTGCCTTCTGTCTGCCCATCACGTCTCCTCATCAGGTATTGAGGGGGGATGAGAGTCAGGGAATGGACATAAACAGGTGGGGTTGGTGACTGGTCCTGTTTCAGAGGTTTCTTCACTCATGTGATGCTCCAACTGTTGTGATTTAATGTCTTGTTGGATTATGGGTGATGAACAAAAAGATGTTAGCTCATCTCAGAGAACCTCAGGAGCCAGGAAGATAGCCCCAAGGACAGTTACTTATAGTGATGAGAGCCTTGAGGAAGAGGAGCATGGCTTGAGAGTGATCCTTGTATCATTGGTATAGGCAAGACATCTGAGGAGGGGAACGCTGGCCTGGAGGAAGTAAGGCTGAGTGAGAGGTGTGGGGATTGCTTCAGAAGCACCTACTAATGACTCTTCAGCTATCTGGACATGTGCCAAGTGTCCCATTGTGGGTTGTTTTTGCTTTTGTTTTTTGTTTTTCTGACCAGGGTTAGTTGGGCATAGGGACTAATTAAACTGAATTAAATTAAAATGGAAAATTTTTTTCAAGGGGAGGATTTGCAAGAACCTAAAGGCAGAAACCAGAGCCAGCTCTCACAGGGCAGGCATGGACAATGGGTAGTTTCTCCTGCTCTGCCTCTGAAGTGACCGGCCACCTGTTTAATAGGAACCTTGTGACACTAAGGGATCACCCGTTCAGACCCAAGAGCAGCCTGTAGGAAGATTCACAGCAACATGGTCATTTAAAGGACTGTGAGGACTCCGTGTCTGTTCAGCTGCAGCCCAGATCCTGTCTGCAGAGAGGAAAGAGTAGGGCAGAATGCTGGTGCTGGAAGACTGGGAGGACCTCACTCTGAAATGCAGAAAGTAAATTCAGCAGGTCAAGGTCTCATGTGCAGGATGAGGCGCAGTCAGAGGCAGGCACATCTAGAAGCAGGTTCATATCTGTGAGGACTTGATGTAAACAGTGGCCATTCATTTTCCCCACCTAGACTCAGGTACACTTTTCATTCCATTGGAAGGATTTCTTATCCTGCAAATACTCACTCAAAACAGAGACTGCCTCTCAACACAGAGGCGAAAAGATGGAAATTCACCATCCCAGCCTCCTGCAGCCAAGGCTTAGATTTGTGATCCTAGCTTCCAATCTGTGTGATCGCCAGACTTGCAGTGTTGTTTTTATTATTTCTCCTCCTCCTCCTCTTCTTTCCCTCCCTCCCTCCTCTCCTGTCTCCCTCCTTTCCTCCCTTCCTCCCTCTCTCCCTCCCTCTTTTTTTCTATCTCAGTCTCTCTGTCTCACTCATGGAGGCACTGAAAAAGCCTTGATGCAAAATCCAGTGCAATGGTGACGACTGTCCTTTCTCTATCTGGCTGGGTCTGCACTTTAGGGCTGGCACCCCACTCCCTGGAAAAAAAGCTTTCCCACAAGGCTATTCTCTAGCTCTCTAGCATTTCAGTTGCATCTGGGAATGAGGCAATTATCTTATCTTTGAAGATTTTATTAAAAGAGTCGCTATTGCTTCACTGGGAATCTCAAAAAGAGGACAAGGAAGGTCCTGGGTACCCTTTAACCCTTTACACGGTTTCTTTCCATGGCTAGAACCTCATTACAGTACAGGCCGGGGAAATGGCACTGGAAGATGAGCATGTGCGGTTCTGCATCATTTTATCAAGTGTTGACTCATGGATTCGCTGACTTTTCTAAACTCTTCTTATCTGGTCATCTTCCAGACCCTCCTCCACATCCTCACATCCTGGGAGTCACTCATCCATCTTCCATCTCAACTGCTTCGTCTTTTTCAGGATGCTCATACACATAATGTCATAGAGCAGAAGTTTGGTGGCTCCCTTTAGTCTTTACACAATGGCCTTGACACTTAGCCTGTCGCTCCTTCCATCCCATTCATTTCACAGACTAGACATGCCACAATTGGTCAAACTGTTCCTTTATTGGAGGATGCTTTGGTTGCTTCCAATTGTTAGTTCTTTAGGTGGTGCCACTATCAATGACCAGGCTGTGTGCAGGTGTGAGGCTTCATACTTCTGAGACTAACATACATTTATTTGTTTGTCTGTCTATCTATCTATCTATCTATCTATCTATCTATCTATCTATCTATCTTTCATCTATATATCTATCTACTATTTGTTTTTTAATATGTATGCATATTTTGCCTTTATGTATGTCTGTGTGCCACATGTGTGCCTGATGCCTTCTGAGGTCAGAAAAGGTCACTAGATCCCCTGGAACTGGAGTTATAGTAGGCTGTGAACCACCATGTGGGTGTTGGGGACCAAACTGGGGTCCTCCGTGAGAGCAACAAGTGCTCTTTAAACTTATTTTATTTTATTTTTTTGAGACAGGCTTCTCATCCATGCAGCCATGGCTGGCCTGAAACTCAATATGTAGACCAGGCTAACCTGGCACTTACAAGATCTGCCTGTCTCTGCCCTTGAGTTCTGGGATTAAGGGTGTGTACCACCATGTCCAGGTCGAGCTACTTTCTAGTGTGGTTGCTCAATTTTATATACCCTTCGCCAATACACTGGAGATAGTTTCTCTGCCACTTCCTCAGTATTTGACTTCGTCAGTCTCCTATTTGAGCTCTTTTCGTAGGTGACAGTCTGTTTAATTTGCAATCTTCTACGGTCAATGATATCAAATAGCTTTTGTTATACTTATTTACCATCTGTACATGCCTCACTGCAGTGTCCGTGGTTTTTGCTAATTGTCTAGTTACATTTATTTGCTTACAATTGTGTGTGTGTATGAGTGTGTGTGTGTGTGTGTGTGTGTGTGTGTGCGCACGTGCGTGCTCGTGTATGTGACCTGTGTATTCATAGGGGCATGATCTGAGACTGTGGGCATGTGGAGATCAGAGAACAACTTTCAGGAGTTGGTTCTGTCCTTCCCCTGTGGGTTCTGGGGCTAGAACTCAGGCCTGTGTGACAAGTGCTTTTATCTGCTGAGCCATCTCTCCGGCCCTTAAAATTTTTAATGCTGACTTTTGAGAATTCTTTATACACAGATGGTGTCTGACTTGTAACGGTTCCACTTGGCAGTATTTTAGATTTGTGATGGTGTGAAAGGGATACACATTCAGTAGAAACGAGACTTTCAGTTTGGGGTTTTGCCTTTTCCCAAACTATGGATAACCGTGGGATAATCCTGTGCTGGACTATACTGGGAGCTGGGGCTCCTAGTCAGCCATGTGATCATGAGAGCAATATCTGACACTCTAGATTTCTAGAGGCTATTGCACTCAGCATATGCAAACTGGTACCATGTGTTCACAACCTATCGTGTCTAGGAAACAGTCACCTTTATGTATATGAGATATTCAATACTTTATTAAAAATAGATGGGACCTCTGAGATGCCTCAGCAGGCAAAGGTGTTTGCCACCAAGCCCAGTGACCCCAGTTTAACACCCCACGTAGAGTGAAAGACACAACTCCACAGGTTGTTCTCTGGCCTCCACACGTGTCTACCCCTTGCCTCATGAATGAGCAATTATGACAGCCTTTTTTAATTACAATTATGGTTTTGTGTCCAAAGATTTTCACCCAATTGTAGGAAAATACAAATGATTAAGGTTGAGCCATAATGCTTGGTAGAGTAAGTATGTCAAACACAGTTTTGACTGGAAATATTTTCAATGCACAGTTGGTTTATCAGGGTATAATTGCACTATAAACTGAGGAGCATCTATTTTCCAGAAGTGAACCTTTTGTCAGATGTGTGGTTTATAAATGTTTTCCCTCAGCCTATAGTCCCCGCCCCCCCAACCTTTTAACATGGTCTTGTCCAGAATGTGTTTTCTTTTCATTATCTTTTAAAATTCTTATTTATTCTTCTCTCATACAACACATCCTGACAGCAGCTCCCCCTTCTTCACTTCTCCCAGTTCCCCACATCTTCCCTCTCCCCCAGATCCACCCTCTTCTCCCCTGAGAAAAGAGTAAGCCTCCCATGGCCATCAACAGAACACAGCACAACAATATACAAATGACCAGTCACAAACCCTCACATCAAGGTTGGACGAGGCAACCCAGTGGGAGGAAAAGGGTTCAAAAAGCAGACAGAAGAGTCAGAGACACCCCTACCCCTACTGTCAGGAGTCCCCCCAAAATACCAAGCTGCACAAGCTCCCCTGAAGGGTCTGTGATTGCCACTTCCATCTCTGTGAGCCCCTACAGGCCCTGCTTAGTTGATTTCATGGACCACCAAGCAGCCATTTTAATTCTGATGACTTCTAGTGTATGAATTGTTTTTAAAATATAGGTTGTGTTTTTTGAGTCAAATCTGAGAAGTCTTCAGCAAGTCCTAGGTGCCAAAGACCTTATCCTGCATTCCTCTTTCAAAGTTTCATTGTTTAACATTTAAGTAAACATATGAGATATTGTAATTAATTCCATGTGAAATTTGAAATTTCAACTGGGTTTCCTCTTCTTCTTGTTTGCCTACGAACAGCCAATTTTCCGTGCACCCTCACTAAGGTCACCATGCTGAGTCTACTGAATTGTTTTGCATTTGCCCAAAATCAATGTGTGAAGGTGTTCATGGTACCCCTCAATGGCTCTTCTTCTTTTTTGTAGATTCATAGTTTATGTGGATGCATGTACACCTGTGCACTACAGTTGCTCCTGGTGCTAACAGAGGTGAGAGAGGGCTCTGTATGCTCTAGAATTAGCGTTTCAGATGATGTGAGCTACCATGTGGGTGGTAGGAATTGAACCTGGGCACTCAGACAGAACAAGTGCACTTAACTCCAGCTCTTCTCATGGTTATTTATTTATTTTTTTAATGGATGCTGATTCTCTACTAATCCAGAATGTTCTATTTCTGATGGGGTTCATTTGTGTTTTTCCTCTTTTCTTTTGTCAGTGTAGCTAAGGATTTGGTCATTTTATTGATCATCTCATTTCACTGATTTTTTTTTTCCTCAATCATTTCTCTGGTTTTAACTGATTTCTATTCACATTAATTCCTTTCTTTTACTCATTTGGGGATTATTCTCTCCTAGTTCTGGCCCTGAGAGCACAGGTTACCAATTCTGATTTTCTCCCCTTTGTTCTGGTATTAAACGTTTAATGTTATGAATTTCCCTCTTATTCTCTAGCCTTAGTGGGTTCCACAGATATTTGCCTAATGGGTCAACAGAATTCTCACATTGAGGTTTTCATTCTCAAGACATCAGAATATGACTATAATTGGAAATGAGTCTTTAAAAATCAACTGAAGTTACAGTGAAGTTATTTGTGAGTACCTTAAACTGATAGGGCCGACATGTTCCTAAGAAGAGAATTTGGGGGTGCAGACAAGCACACAGGGCCGATCACAGAGCAGTTGGAGAAGATAGTCACCTATAAATCAATGGGGAGCATCTCCATAGAAACCAGCTCTGCCAGCCGCTGCTCCAGACTTCCAGGCTCCAGAATTGTGACAAGGTAAACACCCACTGTTTTAGCTATGGTCTCTGGGTCTTACAGTATCCCTTGCCATGGAAAAGACTAGTTAGTGGCTTAAGATTTCCTTTTTGTTTTTCTGTTACTGATTTTCACTGTGATCAGTGAACACACTTGGCATGATTTCTAGTTCTTTGAAATGTGTAAGTTTTGTTCATAATAGCCCAGATTATTGCATTTCTTTGGGATGTATTCTGTGGATAACTGAAAATACCACGCACGTCCTCTGCTGCCTGGGAGTAAAATGTTCCACAGACATCTATCACACCCTTGGCCTGATGCAGCTGAGGAGTTCTAGAAACCTGCTGGCTGTGTGTCTGACTCCTACCAATTGCTGAGAGAGATGCTGAACCCTCCAGCTATAATTGTGACCTGTCTAGTTATACTTTTGGTTCCACCAATGCAGCACGGCTTATATTTGAGGTGTTGAGTTTTGGTAATGTATATTTGGAATTTTTTGTACTTAATTGGTTTGCACTTCTGAAAATATTTTAAATTCCATGTATTTATTTGGTGTGTTTGTGTGTATTGTGTGTGGTGTGTGTATTTGTGTATGTGGTGTGTTGTATATGGTGTGTGTGTGTGGTGTGTATTTGTGTGTGTGGTGTGTTTGTTGTATGTGGTGTGTGTGTGTGTGTGTGTGTGTGTGTGTGTTGTGTGTGTGTGTTGTATGTGTGCATGTGAAAGTCAGATAACACCATGCTGGAGTTTGTTTTCTCCTTCCACTGTGTGGATCCTGTGGATGGAACTCAGGTACTTGGTCTTGTGAGATGCTCCAGAGACATCTTGCCTGCTTGGGTTTTCACTTTTATCATCATATAATGCCTTCCTTTTCCCCTGGGACAAGTGTTTGCTCTGAATCACATTTATCAGACACTAATATAACTTCTTCTAATTGCTTTTGCCCAGGTTTCACATGGAATATCCTTTCCCATGTTTTTCTTCTAATTTATATACAGCAATATATCCAGTGCTGCCTGGGTAGGAGGGTGTTATTAATACGAATTACTGAGCACGACAGTCTTGACTCTAGAGTCCTTGACTGGATCCTAGGAAGTACAGGGAGGTTTGCCTTCTTAAAGCTGATGGGGGTGAAAGTCTAACCTTCCATGGGTCTTTGCTAATCCTATAGGAAAAGCGGGACATAACTGCCTGGTGCTGGTGACCGTGAAGGTCCAAATTCCTCTTTGTCCTTCTCTCTTTCACCCCAGGAGGGAAGTTGTATTTATTTGGTGTATTTATTAGGGCCAGAGTGTTGCCTTAGCTCTTTCTGATAGGGTTATAGGAGGGGTGTGTGTATGTGTGTGTGTGTGTGTGTGTGTGTGTGTGTGTGTGTATGTGTGGTTTTAATTACATGAAGGTAATCATTTCTGTCTTCTTGTTTGGCTCTCCTATTCTGGTTATTTTATTATTATTTATATATTATTATTATTATTATCTATTAAAGAGAGTAGGCTTTCTTGTCTGCTGTCATTGACACTTCAGGGGGAGTTGATCATTACTGTACCCAATACACAAGAAAAAATACGAAAATCTCCAAGGTGGAAATTTAATTTATTTTTTAAGACAGCATCTTAGTATATAGTCCTGGCTGGCCTGAAACTCTCTATGTAGATCAGGATGGCCTTGAACTCACAGAAATCTGCCTGCCTCTGCCTCCAGAGTGCTGGGATTAAAGGTGTGTGCCATCACATTCAGTTTAAAAAAGAATTTTTTAACAACCAAAAACATATAGAAATATAAATATCACTGTAAATTTAAGAATATAGTCAAATTCAGAATGCTCTAATACTGTAATGAATATATGTAAATCACGACTAGCTGCAGTATAAAAATTAAAGATAGACTATAAATGCTATAGCTGTAGTGTCTTTTATATAATATAAAGAATGCAAATGTTAACATCATTAGCATAAGATGGGAGAAGAGAAAGTGTAGAGAGATGCGTAGGTTTCTTTTTTTTTTATTGGCAAAAGTTACCACCAGCTTAAAATCAACTGTTATAACTCAGAACGTTTCATGTACCCTCTTTAAATTAAAAGACAAGATTGTGGCTGACACACAGAGAGATAAAGAAAAGCATAAATTCCTAACACTACACAAACAATGAAACCAGAAAAGTCATGAGGAAAAAACCCTGACCCAATAGAACTAGTGTCTACATAAGAGACTTCTGTGTGTTCTGTCTGTCTGCTACTTTAGGACACACTGAGGAAGTGGCCGTCTGCAAGCCAGGCTTGTGAGCCCTCTACAGAAACTGACCAAGCTGGCATTCCAATTTCAGAGTTCCAGAGTCCAGAACAGTAGTAAATAAGTGTCCATGGTGCCAGCCATAAGTCAATGGAGTTTGTTAGGGCAGTCTGGGCAGACTATGACCTGAGTCTGCACATATCTGGCTATTGATAGCAGACTATTATCTTAGTTCTTAGCTCTCAGAGTAACCCAGTCTGCAAGTTGTTTTGGTAAGAAACATGGAGCAATATATTTGAATTGGAAAGTAGTTTCTCAGAATATGTAAAGATGACCTTATAACAGTTCCCGATAAAAAGCTGATGTCTGAAAGTCAAATCACAGATTTTTTTTAGAAGACTTCCTGTAGTGGAGGCTCTGAACTTCCTGTTATAGGACTTGATGAAAGACATATAGAGATTAGTAACCAGGTGCGTTCCTGTCCATGACCAGGGGCTGGCATTTCTCTCAACCCATTTCTTCTTTGTTTTGAACTGTAGCTCATACTTTGGGACAATGAGGAAGCCATGTACATGCCATTTTACACTCACTCTAAATGACAGGGTGCAGCTTTGGAGGGATGTCTGATCAGGGTCACCAACTCAACATAGCTTCAAAGGTCCTCAGGGATGCTGTTTGTGGATGGGGATCAGATAGTGTACTCTTGGCTAGAAGTGGGGGTCTGACCTTTTCAAAATCCAATATATGCCTTGCAAGAATGTTTTTGCATGTCGGAAAATGTCTAAGCACAGAATTCTACCAGGGGTTCACAAACTGCAAGCTGTTAGTTCTCGGCTACCAGTGACCTCACCGAAATGCTAAGAAACCATTCCAATGAAGAAAAGGGGTGAAGTAGCTCTGCCCTCGCTTCCTGGGGATCCAGCAAGTGTAATTGTGTCCAGAAACTGCAGCATCCAGATTGGGTTGATCAGGCGTGTGAACCAGAGGAAAGCCGGGCAACACTCCAGGCGATGGTGGAACCCTTATGGCTTTGTATTAGTTAGTGTTCTTGTTAGTGTGACCACATAGCTAATAGGTTTTCTGCCCCCACCCCAACCCCTATAATAGGTTTCTCTGCCAATACAGCAAGCCACAAGCGGAACTGAAAAAGTATAACAGGTTTATTTGAGCAAAGCAACTCCTGAGCAGGTTCTCCAGACCCAGAGACAGAGGCTGGAGAAGCTGTGCCCACAAATGAAAGCAGAGAAATTATATAGGTTGTAGGCGAGGGATGATGACATCTCTGCCACCAGCTTGGTTTGTGCCCAAGTATGGTCAAAAGCTGAATGTGTAGGTGGGGACTTGTGGGCTTTTTGGTGTCTTCCCTTTGTTTGGAGAGTCTCTGAGCGGGTGGGGTTTGGCGACAGGAATGGGGCTTGCTTCTCAGACTGTTCAGGAGCTGCAGGAATGAGCTGGAGGTTCCAGCCCAGCACTGACAAAGGCAATCTAAAGAAGAAAGAGTTTGTTTTTGCTCACAGTCTGAGGCTACAGTTTATCATGGGGGAAACCGGCATGGTGGCTGGAACTTGAGGCGGCTGGTCATATCGTATCTGCAGTCAGGTAGCAGAGAGTGACAAATAGCTCCTCTTGTCCTTTCAATGCAGTTCAGGACCCCAGCCCAGGGAATGATGTGGTCCACCATTATGGTGGGTCTTCCCCACCTCAGCTAACACAACCTAGAACTCCCTCACAGACATGCTCAGGAGTCTATTTCCTAGGCGATTCTAGAACCTGTCAAGTGGGCAGTATTTACTACCACGGGCCCCACAGAACAATTCTTCGTTGGAAGGTAAATGACTCTACCAGGATGTTCTGATAAGAGCTTGGAGAGGAACCTCATTCCCCATGGGGCGGGGTCTCTGTCCTCAGTTCTGATAAGAGCTTGGAGAGGAACCTCATTCCCCATGGGGCGGGGTCTCTGTCCTCAGTTCTTTGCGCTTATTTCCCATTGGCGCATCCTTTGGAGGAGTTTCTAATACAGTTAACATCATCCTCCCTTGGAGTGCTTGGTCAGGAGATCTGTCGAGTTCCTGCAGCCATGGAAAACGCACCCCGGGATTGAAAGGCCCAGTTTATGCAACATTGCTCAAAGGATTTGAGGTTTCCATTACTGCACAGATCCTTTAATTAAAGCCTGTTCCTCCGGGCCCCCATTGCCCATGCCCAATCCACACCGTCCCTGGTGACCTTGAGAGGGTTGATTAATTGATGAGTAGGCAGTGCAGCCATTCCTTCAAAGATCCCCAGATATGTCTGCTAAAACAAAAATGCCCCAGGACACCATATGCTCCCATGTTTGCAGTGACTCTTTAAAATTTATCTGCAACTTCCTCCAGCGTGACTAATGCCTGCTGCCTGCTGCTCAGTGGTTGTTGTCACCCATCACCCTTCTCCTCCGAGGTAGAAAACTTTGCCGCATGGAGGTATTTTTGGAAACTCAAGAGGCATCTTTGCAGTTTGGCACTTGGAGGTAACATTTTCCACTGGGCCCAAGTCACCGTTAATATCAAAGTGGCCAGATTTTTGAAAACTGTCTCTGCCCTGGCTTTCCTGGGGATTCAGCAAGCAGCAATTGTATCTGGGAACACCAGCATCTAGATGGCACTTATCACGAGAGTGAGCTGGCAGGAAACCAGGCGATATGGAGAGGCAGGAGGCCACGGGTGACAGCATTTTCTATCTTAAACAGGATTCAGCACAGCTTTGTAATTCTGGGTTTTCATTCTTGGCCTCTGTCGGTATTCCATGGGCAAGGGAAACTGAGTTATGATCCATCTTTGTTGATACTAAGGAAAGAAGAGGAACTGGACGGTAGGGAGACTTTTCAAACTGTCTGTAAGAGGGCGGGCTCTGTGTAGTTTGTCCTGCTGAGCACAAGGCTGGGTCAGGGTCAGTGTACTTGAGAGACTTTGTTAAAAGATGTGGTTTTAAGGGAAGAGAATGGGAGGTGGTCTAAGGCTGTCCTTGAGGTGAGAAGACTTTCAGAGCAAGGGACAGGGAGATGTAGCTAGAGGAGGCAGAAGGCTCTGGAAGTGACATCATGGCTCTCCCCATAACCTCTAGCTCTGGCTTCAGCAAAATCTATTAATTTAAGTGGTTTTAATTGTACTACTACTACTACTATTATTTGGAGCCCAGGTTGGCCTTGGACTTGAAGTCCCCTCCTCCAGCCTTCTGTATACCGAGATTAGAGTGTGCACTGCCATTTCCAGCTTGTAGAGGAGAATCTGAGAGACAACAGTCACTCCAGCCAGAAGGTTTAAAGCAGCATGAGAAGTCACAGGCTCTGTAGATGACCCCAAGAGCCGTAGGCCAACTATAGGCTAGCCAGGGCTACATAGTGAGACCCTGTAGGCCCCCTGATATTGTTTGAATATGAAACACTCTATTTCATGTGTTTGAGTGCTAGTGTCTCCTTCAAAGGATATAGAAAGGGGGACCAGGAGTGGCCTAGTGATGGGCAGTAGCTAACAGATGAATGATGTCTCCTGTTTCTCAGCCCCCCCTGCCCTCCTCGAGGAGTTCTGTCTTTGCTCCTAACCAGTGACCCAGATGTTGTTGGTGAATACATGGAATATTCTAGATCAGTACAGACACACAGGAAGACTGAGGCCTGGCCTGTGGTCCTAGTGTAAGCTGCTGGTGAAGGTGCTTGCTCTTGACTTTCCTGCCTGGAGCTTCTTGTTCTCATCTTTGTCCCTGTGAGCATGGAGCAGCAGACCTGGCCGCATCCCAGGATCTGCCTCCCCTGGGTAGAGGAGGCTAGTCAGGGTGGTGTTGGGTAGCGGTCTGTGTCAGTGTCCGAATCTGTGGAGTCTGTTTCATGGTTGCCTTGTTCTGAGGCAGCCACACTGCTTTCCAGACAGCATTAAGAGGGTGGAGCGGGGAGGTGGCGGAGAACAGAACAAAAATTTGGGAAAGTATCACTTAACTCCTTCAACACTATAGACGTGCATCTCAGAAATTTTATCCTAGTGGTCTTCATGTCCTTCCGGCATTGTTTCTTTGTTGTGGTTTTCATGGCATTTTGTTTCTGTTTGCTTTTTACTAATTAAGTGTACTTTCAGACAGTTTTGCACATTGCACACAATGCATACCGGCCACTCTCACCCACTACCTCCCTACCACTCACACCCTCCTCTCTGTCCCACAACCCTCTCTCACACACACACTCGTGACGACTCATTTGGATTTGTGACCGGAGGAGATTAAGCAGCACTGTTTGTGAGCATGTGTTTGGAGCTATCTTCTGGAGCTTAGTGAGCTCAGCAGTGGGAACAGGACTAAAGACAAAACAGTTCAGAGCTAAAGGGTGGGGCCCTGTGAGCCACTCCCACCGCCCTGACTGATGGTTGACGGGGCTGGTCTCCTGTGGGCCCAGTGCAGGTAAGTTAATGATTGCACTAGCTGCTAACATTTCGCAGCCCTTCGCTCTGCCTCCCATCCTTCCCACACTTCTTTCCAGTGTATTTATCGAGCCTTGCAGGGGGTAGTATGAATGCCTTGTTTAGATCTGAGCTCACAGCTGTTGCTTACTCTCTGCTTCTTGGGCGGCCACAAGTCTCCAGCATTCACAGCCATTCCTTGCCGAGAGAGCTTTCTCTGATTGAGGTTTGCACATCTGCCTTGAAATGACACTTGACGGGTTGTGCTTGACTGGTTATCTGTCTTCCTTCTAGAAGGGAAACTTCAGGCAGGCGTTAGGCCACGTTCACTGGGCTGGGGACGGTGTGTACTGCACTGAAGGCCCACGACTGAGTAACTGGATGAGTAAAGAATTAATTATATAAGAAGAAATGTTGGTTAGAGGAACTAGTCTGAACGGATGTGACATTGGATCAGAATTCTCGCTAGACATGCCTTTGGTTTAATATGTGTGACATTAGGTTGTAGCCAACTTCTTCAACCTCAGCTCTTTCCTATAGATGCAGCCTTTGCTGCAATGGTGGGAAGGCACACAGGCTCGGGTGGGGCAATGCAGTTTGCATTGGTGGATAGAATATGAATGGAAGTGTTGGCCTCACATCCGGGCCAAACACAAGTGTTAGCACATGGTTTATTCTTTAAATTTTTCTTCTGTGGTCAAGTTGGAGTCAAGATGGAGCTTCTGGCAACATGAGTTTCCAGATGGCTGTAGTCCACGGAGCTCAGTAGTCAGCCTGTGATAGGTGTGGGCTGTTGAGAAGAAGTGAGCTTGTCTGTTCAGCAGCTGAGGCACCCAGCTGTTGTTGAGTGCCACTCAGCCCATCCTGACAGACAGGGGCCACTTCCATCTTTCCTTCATTCTCCACTCACATCTCCAATCCCAGACCCAGGCAGGCGGACCAGGGAAAGGAAGACATTGGTGTATTTATGCTGCGTTTTCTGCATGCTGGCATTTGTTTCCAGGCTACTATCTCCCAGGCTCTCCCAGCCAATGAGATAGGCAGGGACTTTCAGACTCCCTCTAGGTTTGAAGAAACTGAGGCTCAGAAATAGTAAAGCCCCTTTGCCTCTAGCAAGGTCCTTTGATTCCCGAAGCCTTCCTCCTTCACGTGGTCACCTCTACTGCCGAAACAGTTGAGAAGGTCACTCTGGGGAGGTGATTGCGGATCTTCAGAAAAATAATAACCTTTACTAATGACCTGGTAATTGTTTTTATTGCTTCCCAATGAAGTGTGAAGTGTTCTAAGAGAAGACACAAGACAATTTCCTTTGATGCTCGAATTTTCCAAAGATTGACTACCTCACAATTCCCAGCCCCACTCCTGTGCCCTGGTGTTGGTGTGTTATTGAGCTGACTGACATTCAGAACTTTGAAAAAACCTGCAGAAATTAGAGGCAATACTGGTTCAACCTGGTCTTTATTATATTTTTTAAATCTACCTATTTATTTTCCATGTGTGGATATTTGGCCTGCATTTGCATCTGTGTACCACGTGTGTGCCTGGTGCCTGAGGAGGCCTGAAGAGGGCATTAGATCCTGGTGGAACTGGAGTTAGGGACAGTTGTGAGCCTCTGTATGCGTACTGGAATTGAACCCATGTCTTCTACAAGAGAAGCCAGTGCTCCTATCTCCTGAGCCATTTCTCCAGCCCCTTGTTTATTTTAAAGCATGAATCCTGTCCTTAAAACAAACAAACAAATTCTCAGGCCAGGGAAGCAGGTAGGTTGGTTGCAGATCTTAATGAGCTCTCTCTCTGCTCTTCCAAATTCAGTCCCTCAGTCCCATCCCCAGCTCTGTAACAGATCACATGCTGGGGCCTCTCTTCATTCTCTGCCTCCTGCATTCCTTAGAGGACAAGCAGATCCTGGCAAACACCCTGTTTTCCTCTCTCCTATGAACTCCTCAGCCCCACCCACCCATTCTCATTCCTAAATTTCAGCTTCCAGTACTTGGAAAAACATTTTGCCTGGAACCCCTAGTGGTCACACTATCAGGATCCCAGAAGAATTTCCTGCCAGATAACAACACAATAAAATACTTGCAAACTGAATCCAAGAACACATCAAAAAGATCATTCACCATGATGAAGTAGGCTTTATCCCAGAGATGCAGGGATGTTCAATATACATAAATTGGTAATAGGTAATCCACCATATAAATAAACTGAAAGACAAAAACCACGTGATCATTTCATTAGATGCAGAAAAGGCCTTTGATAAAAATTCAACACCCCTTCATGATAAAATTTATTTGTTTTCTTGATGTTCAGTTTTTTGAGTTCTTTATATATTTTGGATATTAGCCCTCTATCGGATATGTAGTTGTTAAAAAAATCTTTTGCCATTCTATAGGCTGCTGCAGTGTCTGAATGATGGTGTCCTTTGCCATACAGAAGCTTCTCAGTTTCATAAGGTCCCATTTATTGTTGATCTTAGTGCCTGTGTTAATGATGCCCTGTTCAGAAAGCCTTCTGTGCCCATGAGTTCAAGGCTATTCCCCACTTTCTCTTCTATCAGGTTCAGTGTATCTAGTTTTATGTTGAGGTCTTTGGTACCTTTGGAGTTGAGTTTTGTGCAGGGTAATAAGTATAAATCTATTTGCTTTCTTCTACATGCAGCCATGCAGTTTGACCAGCACCATTTGTTGAAGATGCCGTCTTTTTTCTGTGTATTTCTGGCTTCTTTATCAAAAGTCAGGTGGCCATAGGTGTGTGCCATCGTTAGAGGATGCTCCTCTTGCAGCAGACGGGAACAAATACAGATGCCCTTAGGCAGACATTATTCAGAGGATGGGAGTCCTTGGAACACTCAGCCCTAAATGGAATATCTCCATCAAATCCCTTACCCTCGGGAATCAGGGAATCCTGTGGAAGAGGAGACAGAAAGAGGGTAAGAGCCAGAGGGGATGGAGGACACCGAGAAAGCAAGGCCCTCTAAATCAATATGATAGATGCACATATGAACTCACAGAGACTGAGGCAGCATGCACAGGACCTTCATGGGTTTGCACCAGGTCCTTTGCATATATATCATGGCTTCCATTTAGTGTTTTGTGGGACTACTGTGTGTGAATGAGCGGCTCTCTGTTTCTTGTGCCTTCTCTTGGGCTTTTTTCCTTCTGTTTGTTTTGTCAATTCCAATATGCTAGTTTTGTTTTATCCTATTTTATTATTACCCCTTAGGAACCTGTCTCTTTTCTAATAAGAAACAGAAAGGGAGTGGATCCAGATTAGTTCTGGGCAGGGGACAGGAAGGAGTAGAAGGAGGGGAAACCATAATCAGGTTATTTTATGTAAGGGAAAAAAATCTATTTTCAACAAAAGGGACAGATTGCTGAGCCAGAATACTAAACCAACAGACCTGAATACTGATTCTGGTCTTTGGTATTTGTTATCTACACTCTTTGGTTTATTTATTGTACTGTGTAGTTGCCAACCGATGTCTTGTTATAGGAGAACAAATAGGTGATTTTCTATGAAATTTATTAGAGGTCAAGAAGACAAGGTGCAAGGTGGGGCTTCTGTGTCTTCATTTTCATATTTTTCAGACGCATGTACTAGCTTTTGAAAGTCAGCATTTCCCCCAATATTTCCCCACTACTTATTTATATTCTGTCTGGATCATCGCAGGGTCTATCTGTATAACATGCAAAAATAAATCAATAAACAGCAACAACAAAATGTGGTTACTGTTTTTGTTTGTCTCTTTTATTTCGTTTTATGAGAGTCTCTCTCCAGGTAGCTCTGGCTGTGCTGGAACTGACTACATAGACCAGACTGGCCTCAAACCTACAGAGATCTTCCTGCCTCTGTCTCCCAAGTCATGGGAGACTGAAGTGTACCTGAACACCTAGCTCAACAATGGTTGCTCAATAGTGTGACCATATTCTGTTGCACACCTCCTGTCCCATGACCAGGTTCAGAGCTGAAAGTCCTCACTGTGTTAGTCACTTCTGTTGCTGCTGCTGTAATAATCTCAAAAAAACAATATAAAGGAGAAGGGTCTATTCTGGCTCACGGTTTGGGGGGCTCATTCCATTATGGTGGGAGAGGCACAGCAGCTTGAGCTGGAGGCAGGCTGTTCACCCTTGTACCCACAGTCAGGAAGCAGAGAGAGAAGACCAAATGGAACCGTGTTAGCAAGGCTCAATGCCTGCCCCAGGTGACACATTTCCTCTAGCGCGTCTCTACCTCCTAAAGGTTCCACGACCTTCCCCAACAGCATTACCAACTGGAACAAGTGTTCAAACACATGAGCCTATGGGGACACACTTCACATTCCACCCCCCACCGCCACCACCCTTTCCTTCCATGGCTGAAGCAATATGCCATGTGTGGCAAGGGCTCCATAGATATGTCTGTAACAAATGAATTATTTACAACAAACATTAGCTGGGCCTGCTGCGCTGAGCCCTGTGCAAATGGAACAGAATGCTTTCAATGTGGAATTTTATTGATAGAGGGGGAAAGAAAGGGTTAGTGTTCTGACATCTTAGTTCTTTAATTCACATCTTTAAAAGCCATTCTAAATCCCAAGCAGGCTCGAAAATTAATTCTAATTGAAAACATTAATGATTGTGCGATCAGGGTAAGGTCAAACTTAAGGCATAGTGGAGTTTCCTTCTCTTTGCTTTGGTAGGAGTAATCGAATTCAATCTGTGCAAAGCATTGTGAGCCTCAGGATAATGCCTTTCGTGATGACGCTTTCAAGTTTACTCTAAAGGCCCTTCATCAAAGGGCCGCGTGAGACCCTCGTATTTCCTCTGTGCTACCCAAGGGCAGAAGCACTTACTGTGAGTTGTAACTGAGGAAGATTGTGACACTCCAGAAAGACACACACTAACAGAAGAACAGCTGGGATTTGAACTGGGGATTCCAGTTTCTAGTAGGGAATGCCTCTTCCTTGGGATTCTGGTAGGTTCTGAGGGGCTAAGTGAGTGGTTGCACTTTTTATGGTGGTGGTAGGCTTTTTGTTTGTTTGATTGACTTTTTAAATTTAAATATCTTTGGGATTTTTTTAATGTTTAATTTAGTGTGTGTGTGTGTGTGTGTGTGTGTGTGTGTGTGTGTGTGTGTGTGTAGGGGGGTATGATACCATGGTGTACCAGTGGAGATCAGAGAACAGTTTTGGTTTTCTTGTGAATTCTGGGGCTAGAACTCAGCTCCTCAGGCTTGGCAACAAGCGCCTGTACCCACTAAGCCACCTCGTCAGCCTACTAGGCTGGTTTTAATTGTGTGTGGTTAATTTAAGACTCACTCAGCACTGGCAAGCCAGGCTTTCCCTAAAGTCAGAGAAGGTTAATTTCATGTGTCATCTTCTCAAGGCCAAGGTGCCCAGCTGTTCTGTCAATTACCGGTGCAGATGTGGCAGCGATAGCATCTATTATCTGGGATCAGCATTTAAGTCAGCAGACTTTCCTAATCTCACGCAGGCCTTGTCTAATCAGCAGCGGAAAGCCTTGAGGGGAAAAAGGCTGGGACCCTACCCAGTCAGTAAAGCATGTGTGTCAGTTACTTTCCTTCCTGATGTGAGACAAATATCTGATTACACAACAAAAGAGAGGAAGGGTTCATTGTGGCTACAGTTCCAAGGGGTCCATCACAGGAGGGACAGGATGGCGGCTGGAGCAGGCCAGTGGGTTACATTGCATCAGAGGTCTGGAAGAGACTCAACAGGGAGTCAGGACTGTAAAAGCTCCAAGTCCACCCCCAGTCACCCAGTTCCTTCTGCAAGGCTCTTCCTAGAGGTTCCATGGCCGTCTCAAGTGGTGCCATGAGCTGGCGTCAAGTGTGCAAACACAAGAGCCTGTGGTGGGCATTTTGCATCCAAACCCCAATATCAGGTAAGCATAAGCATGAAACCTCAGTTTGACCCATGGCCGGAGTCTGTAGACCCAGCATAGAGGACGAAGGGACAGATAGATCCCTGGAGTGCAATGGCCAGCCAGTATAGCTGAATCCATGAGCTCCAGGTTCAGTAGAACTTATCTCAAAATTAAATAAATAAATAAAATGGAGAGAAACGAGGAAGACTTACTGTCTGGCCTCTACACATTCACACACACACACACACACACACACACACACACACACACACACACACACGAACACCTACTCTCATATACATGTGGGTGCACCAACACAAAATATGTATACACACATATACAGAGATCTTCCGGAGATGAAGGGATTCTCCCTCCAGACTGATTTTGGACTCCAGAGTAGAATGAGTGACTGGCTGAATTTCCACCTGGCTGGTCAGTTCTTATTGACCTCTATAATTCTGTGGACTAGTTCCTTAAAATGAATTTCTCTTTGTGGATCTACATCATTTATAATAGCAAGTGCCCATGTGTTCTATTGATCTGTTTCCCCAGAGAATGTTCACTAATGTCCGATCTGATGCCTTCCCGGTAGATGGTGAAATTGATGATGAAGTGGAGATGGTGATGGTGTCCACATGATGTACCCACTGCTTGGTGGATGTGTCTGCGTAATGATCACACTATACTGAATGGAGAGCTTTGTTCCCTATCCTACAAATGAGGAAACTGTTGAGTTATCAATATAGGGGAGCTTTTAGTACTGGATAGAGAATGGAAACAGGCTTCCAGCCCTAAGCTGAACCAAACTTTCTCAACTTCATGTGGCCATCCATCTTCTGAGCAGCCTAAGAGCTCATCATGGCAAAAATTCCATAGCTGGTCATAGTTTTCAAGATATGATATTTTCTCTGGGTAGGAACAAGAGTCCATTGATCTAGTATTATTTGGGCGCATGTAATAGAATGCTTTGACAGAGGACAAGGACAAAGGTGAGGACAGCCATTCGGATTGTTTACCTCTTTTCTAAGTCTGTCCACAATGATTCCAGTACCTGTCATCTGGGATCTCAAAAACCAGAAAAAGCAAATATACAGCTTCTGTGTGTGGGGTGGAGACAAAGGTCTGGCTCTTGCCATTTGGTTTCGTTTGGGGCACAGGATGGTGTCAAGTAGGGTTGAGACATAATGAATGACGGGAGACTGGCGCCTTCTCTGCCTGCATTGTGTCCTTGGGGAGTGCAAACTGATGTTCCTGACCGGTGAGCTTGCAAGTAGGTGCCTGCCACCTGTCCCAGGGCAGTACTTGAGCTAGGTGCCATTTGTCTCATCTGTCATACTGCACAGGCACAGTTCTGTGAAACCTGGGGAGGATCAGCTGTCTGTCTTTCTCTCGAATGGAGGAACTCCATGCTTTGTCTTGCATGGAAACGCCACCCAAGCTCTGGAAATTGAAAGTACAGCCAGAGCGCCTCTTTTACAGGCTCTTATTTTCAGCTCCTCTCTCCTTCGAGGGGTGGCAGAGTGGTTGGGGATGGAGTGAAGTCATGGGCAGGTCACCTCTCCTGGGCTGTCCAAAGCCAGTGACATGCAAGACAAAGCAGTTGCCCACTACCACTCTGACGGAGTGCCAGGGATTTCTGCAATTACCTTAATCCTTTCCTCCTGGCGTGAACTTTACAGGAAAGCCACTGCCTGTCATTGTCCCCCCAAACTCCTCTCTAATCTCTGTCCGCACAGCACGCCTGCAGAAGCCATGTTGCCTGCCTCTCTGAGCCCAGTGTCACCGTGAGGCCAGCTGTGGAGGGCAGATTGCTAAATCTGGCCTCCTAGAGGCAGGAAATTCTCCGATGAAGTTGTGCTGGCTGCTCCAGCCACCCTGTGGGGCTGAGGCCTGGTTTTAGGCCGGCCCAGAAAGTTCTGGAAAGTTGCCGTATGACTCAGGCAATCTCTTGCAGAAAAGATCCTCCCTCCACCACTGGCAGAGCCTGTTGTTGAGAGCTTGCCTTGTTTAGGATTTAAATCTGGGCATGTGCCCAGCAAAAGACCCACTCTTCCAACAAAGAGTCACCAGCTACCAAAGCTAACATGGTGAAGAGAAGATTAGCTGGCCCTGCCTGTGGTCTGAACACCCAGGGGCCAATCTGTTTGTGCTCAAATATTCGCTTGTTTCTCATATTTCCACCTGGCCTGCACTTGCGGTGCTTTTGGGAGGCTGCTCATTTACATACAGGAGCTGCTGGGAGACTTCAGTCTGACTGCCTGTGGGACCTCCAGACCACAGCTCTTGGGCCTCAGTTTACTCCTCGTGTATCACTTAGTAGGCAACTTTTTCCTTTTTGTTTTGTTTTTCGAGACAAGATTTCTCCTTGTATCCCTGGCTGTCCTGGAACTCACTCTGTAGACCAGGCTGGCCTTGAACTCAGAGATTCATCTTCCTCTGCCTCTGGAGTGCTGTGGTCAAAGGCGTGTGCTACTACCGCCTGGCTTAGTAAGTTTAATGTTTATTTGATTTTCAAGGTGTGTGCGTGTGTGTATATGTGTGTGTATTCATGTGTGCATGTGAGTGCAAGGTGTCTTTGGAGGCCAGAAGAGGACATTGGATCCTCTTGAGCTGGAGTTATAGGCAGTTGTAAGCTACCCTACCTGGGAGCTAGGAACTGAACTCAGGTTCCTCTAAAGGGCAAAAGTACTCCTCGCCGCTGGGTCATCTCCCTGGGGCCATGAATAACAGTTTCTCCTTTTGCAAGGTCTTTGTGAGGATTGAGTAAGATGGTGTGATGATGGTTAATATTGGTGTCAGCTTGGCAAGATCTATACTCATCAAGGGGACAGTCCTGTGGGAGGGACTTGAAAATTACATTAACGGAGGCAGGAAGACCCACTCTAAATGTGGGTGGCTCTATGTGTACCACAGGATGGGGTCTTTGGCTGGATGAAAAGGGAAAGAGTGAGCTGAGCAGCAGCAAACATCTCTCTGATTCTTAACTACCATGCAATGTGACCAGCCTCCTCAAGCCCCTGCTGTCTATGCCTCTTCAGCCATGATGGACTCTACCCTCCAACTGTGAGTTAAAGTAAGCTCCTCCTTCCTCAGGTTGCTTTCATCACAGACATGAGAAATTCGGTAATACGGATCGTGAATATGACATGCCTACTGTATAGTGGGTGCTTCACGAGTGTGTCAGTGAGATCCACCTCCAGTGCTTCTGCTCATTCTATTGTTAAAGGCAATTTCATGTAACACTTTTCTGTCTGCTAGTGAGTGCACACTATAGTTCTCATTATTAAAAGAAGATGGCAGATGTGAAGAAATGGTAAACTATGGCCTATAGACCAATTCGGCCTACTGTTTGTTTTTGTCAATGAATTTTTAAATTTTTTTTTTTTTTGAGACAAAGTCTTACTATATAGCCCTGGCTGAAGTTGAACTTGCTATGTAGACCAGGCTGGCCTTGAATTCACAGAGATCCACCCACCTCTTTCTCCTGAGTGCAGGGATTAAAGATGTGCACAACCACACCCAGCCTATCCATAAAGATTTATTGGCCAACAACCACGGCCATTTGCTCCCATGTTGCCTGTGGCTTCTGCAGAAGTCATGTTGAGAGGCTGATGCTTTTGAAGGCTAAAATGTTGACTTTTTGTTCCCAGGCAGAGAAGGTTTGCTGATCTGTGGTATGGGTTATCAGAGGTGGAGCCAGGATGCAAACAATGCTCATATCTACTGATGCATTAAACTGGGTTCATACTGGAGCCACATTTTCTCTCGACAGAAAAAGACACAGTGGAAGCCCGTAGACAGGGAACTCTGAAGATGCTCTTCATGTGTTTGAGCATTAATCTAAAGCCTACCTTGGCATCCTTATCCACAGCTTCCGACGCTGCAGAGACCTGCAACCTGGACTTGTCTGTGTCAATTCCATGCTGGCCTTCCCAGCTACTTAGGCTGTGTACCTCCTTTTCAGCTGAGTTAGAGGCCTTGCCGAAGCCTTTTAAAGAGCCACCCAGTGGAGACAAACTTACTCTCAAAGGTGCAGCCAATCCCACCAGCAGAAACGCAGCTCGCCTGCCCCTGCCTCTTTCTCCCAAGTATCTATGTTGTGCGCCAAGTCCAGTTCCTGGAGCAAAGAGAATCAGAGGCAAGTTGTGGTGCCTCCTTTAAGTGGCACATTGTCTTCTGGGTAACAGGGGACAAAGAAAGGCAAAGAAACAGCAAGAAATCGTCATGTGTTACCTGCTAAAGGGATGTATTATTTAGTAGGTCCAGAATTCAAATATGAGAGGGGACCAAGATGTACTGAGGCCATAGTGCAGAGAGAGGTAGCCTTCCTGGGCTCCATTGTACAGTTTCATGAGATCAGATGTCTTCTTGAGGGTAATGTGAGGTCCCTTGGGGTGAGACAGGGAGGGATCTCAGGCCTGCCCTTTACCTGCAGGGCCCATAGCCAGTCATCTTCTTTAGTTTCTTCCCTCCAGTATTGATCAATCTTTATTGTCAACTTGGTTTGATTTAAAGTCACCTAGGAGCTACACCTCTGGGTGTGTCTGTACAGATGTTCCTAGAGAGGATTAATTGAGAAGATCCATGCTGAGTGTGGACTGTATAATGTCATAGGGCTGGGGTCTGAGACTGGACAAAAAGAAGAAATTGAGACAAGGGCCAGTATCCATCTCACGGCTTCCTGACTGTGTACACTTCCCCAGCCTCCAGCCAGCTTTATCCACATCCTATTTCCTGGTAAGAGGCCATTCCTTGACAACACTGCAGGCCTGGCTACAGCTCCATCTTCAGGAGACAAGACCCACACAGGGCCAGAAGGCACAGAGTGTGGTGATATATTACGTACCCTAATAAACTTGCCTGAGGATCAGAGGACAGAGCCAGCCACTAGATTAGACACAGAGGTCAGGCAGTAGTGGCACACACCTTTAATCCCAGCACTTGAGATCTCATGCCTTTGCTTGGGAAGCACACATGCCTTTAATCCTGAGAAGTAATATTGCAGGGCAGAGAAAGGTATATAAGGCATGAGGAAACAGGAACTCATTCTTTTGAAGTTGAGAGTTTTTTAGAGGTAAGAGGTAGTGACTGACAGTTCTGCTTCTCTGATCTTTCAGCTTTCACCCTGATAACTGGCTCTGGGTTTTTTTTTTTTAATTATTATTATTATTAAAAGACCATCTAAGATTTGAACAACAACGGAGATCCTGCATATCTAGAATGTCTAGATCCTGGTCTGGAATTGTCTGGGGAGAGAATCAGGTAGGAGGAAGGTTTGTAAATGGGCTTGGGTGGGAGCAGCCACTTGATCTATCAACTTACAGCCCTATGAGCAGAGGTCCAGCTCCAGAGAAGTGGAACTGGATCCTCTTCAGTGCAGAAACCAGAAAAGAAACTGTGGGCTTTATCATGACCAGGGACTTGGCAAAAAAGACTTACAGGGAGGAAAGACTTCCTTTATCTCACAGATTCAGAAGGAATACCACAGAGGAGGATAGATCCAAACAGAACATCTCACACCATGGTGACCAGAAGGAAAAACTGACTCCCTGGCCAGCTCTTTCACCCTCCCTTTCTATTCCATACAGAACCCCAGCCTATAGGATGTTGTGCCCATGTTCTTCCTTCTTTAGTTAATCCATCCAGAAAATGCCCTCATGGACACATCCAGATGTGTGCTTTTCTAGTCTCTTAGGCTCTTCTCAATTCACTCAAGGTGACAATCAAAATGAACCATCAGGGAACTCAAGGCCAGGATACCCCCTATTCCCTGATTAGACTGTGTGGAAGAGATGGGGTGGGGCCAGTTACAAAGGCTGGTCCCGGGATGTCAGTGCTGGCCTGGACCTAGGTGAAGGGGATGAGATTGAAGGGTGGGACTTTAAAACAACTAAGAAATGAAATGGACACATGTGGTCCTCTCAGTTGGTGCTGCAGACTGCTCCGCCATCTTCTCAGGCTCAGAGAGCCCTCCAGCATGGAGGAGGAAAGAAGAGGAAGAGCAGGGTTCTATGTGAGGGTAGGTGAGCCAGCTAAGGAAGACAGTGTGGAGGGGAAATAGAGAGAAGGCACAATGACAAGACCAAACAGGAGAAGACCAAGGCCATGAAGGAATTGTGACGAACCAGCCTGTGCATGTTCCACAAGGTAGTTATGAAGGAAGGAGGGCCTACAGTAAAAGGAGCTCCTGCAAGTGGTAGTGAGGCACAAACATGTTAGGGAGGGGAAGAGTACTGCAGGAGATGCTTTCTGAGAGATGGGGGATGGGCAGTGGATCTATATACCTTCCCAACCAGGCAGCTCCGAGATTACTACCTCTCTCCTTTGGGGACAGGTAAGAGAACAGAAAACATTCAACCTTGAGAACATGGAGATTAAGAAATACCAATGACCATACACGTATACCAAAGAAAATGGAATATGTTAATGTTCAGCACAACCACACATCTAAATAAAGACACAAATATTGCAACTTAAATGTTAAAGGCCAAGTGTGCTGGGATTTTGTTGTTGTGTATAAGAAAGGATGTCACTCTGCAGCTTCATCAATCCTCCTGGCTTGGTTTCCTGAGTACTGGAATTCAAGATGTGAGCACACTGTCTTCAATGAACTCTTCAGCCAAGTTGTTATCCAGAACCACATGATCTTGGAGGACTCCTGGGTCAGTTATCTCTAGTTGGAACATTGTCTCAACGCTCTTTGCTCCAAACAGGGCCCCCTTCCAAGAAGATATTATATTCTCCCCATCATAGCTTGATTTTTATGGGCATTTAAAATCGCACTAGCAAAATACACTGGCTTTGTAGGGAAGTGTGGAAGTGACTCCAGGACACCAGGCTGCCAACATTCATTTTCCTCATAAGCTCGAATGCCCTAAAATACTGCCCTTGAGGCTCTTCCTAGACAAGCTGGCCCTGTCAGCCTTGCAATACCTTGGAACTAGAAGGTCCCTCCTGAGGATTGCCAAGCAGTTTGGAAAGAGCCAGGCTCTTCGTTCTCAGGATGCTGGCTAACCTTTTTCATTTCAGGTCACCTCAGTCAACTTGCCTACTGAGTCTCAGGCTACCGGTTTCTATGTCCTCCATTCAATAGTGTTTAACAAGTGAGGTGAGGCCTAAAATTAAGCCCCAATGCAGTGCATCTTGTGGTTTCTGGTGAAATTGAAAGGGCCTCAAATGGCCTAACCACAGGTTCCCCTTTCCACCCTGTTCCTACAGATAAGGTCCCCTTAGCAACTTTCTCATGAAATGCACCAAGTGGAATTCTGTCCCTGACTTTCGAGTTTCCCTTTCTTGTTAGCCTGCAGAATTATTCAAACAAGGGCACCACCGAGTCCTCATACTGTGAATTTCATAGCTCACTGTTTCAGAGTGCAGTCCTTATGAAACTGGCCCAGGTCAGGGCATCGGTTCCTAGTTGCTGTGACAAGTATCTAAGAAGAGGTTTAAGGAAAGGCTTGGTGGTCCGGCTCATCATGGCAAGGAAGGCACGTTGGTAAGAACATGAGAAGACTGGCCACATTGTGTCTGCAGGGAGGAAGCAGATGAAGGACAGTGCTGGGTTCTCTTTAACCTTTCTGAGCATTTATTCAGTCTGAGACCCTTGCTCATGGGATGGTTTTACCCACATTCAAGGAGGGACCTTAGATAAGCTCCTCTGGAATTTCCTTAGAGACACACAGAGAACTGTGTCTCCTAGGTGATTCCAAACTCAGTCAAGTTGGTGGTGGATGTCAACTATCACAGGCAGCAAGTCCTTCCTCCCTTTGAGTATTTGTGACTAATAAGCCACCCTTGTCATCTGCCTGTTATCAGGAGTCAGATATCCCACTGTTCCTAAGCCCTAGGAAGAGAATCTTCCCCTCACCAACAAATTCAGTAGGAGGTCTTTAAATAAACAGATAAACAACAAACCTTTCTGTACTCCCCAGGTTTTAGCTGTGGGACTTGGGCAAATCATTTAGCTTCCCAGAGTCTGAGTTGCCTGGATTGTAGACCAGCACCCGATTCATGAGTTACTGGGAAGATAATGAGGGTAATTTATTCAACAACTCTTCTGTGAGGATTTTGTTGGAACCAGGAATAGGAACTGTAGTGATAAACATGGTCAGGAGTTCTGGCCACAGAGAACTGATACTCTTGAGGGGCTATAAAAACATGTATTTAGAAATAAATAATGTGGATATAGTATGAAGTATTAGGAAGAAAATCATTCATCAGATCACAGGAGTGGGGCAGCATGTGAGTAGGTGTTTGACTTAGTGTTTCTATTGTGTGCTCTCCCTGACCCCTTCATGCCTTCAAAACCAGTACCACCTGGGTGACTCTTCTACTACCAAGTTCAGCTGCCAGCATGAGGCACAATCTTGGCTGCCTCTGGAACACAGCTTTTGTGTGTGACATTCAGGAAACACTTCCCAGAAGATTTCACCTCAATGATCATCTCTTCTTGATCATCACTGCCTTCTCAGCTCCAGCAAACCAGCATCTACTGTCCCAGTAAAGAAAAGGGTTTTGCTTTAGTGGCTGTAGTCTCTTGTTAATGACAGCCAATTCTTCAGCTCCAGCTGACCAGACACCACAGATTCTTCATGCAAATGGCCCAGTAGAGTCTTTGAGTCCCTCTGAAACGTCACAAGCCAGGCCTCTATCATCTGTACTGTTTTCAACATTCTTACGTTCCAGGCTCCTTCAGAAGAGGTCTCTAAGCTCTCAACACTTAATGGCTTTTCTAGCCCAAAGTTCCAAAGTCCTTCCACAATTGTACCCCAGACAACCTGGTTAGGTCTGTCCAGTATCCTGGTACTAACTTACCTTAGTTAGGGTTTCCTTTTTTTCCCCTCTTCCTTCTCTCCTTCCTTCCTTCCTTCCTTCCTTCCTTCTCTCTCTCTATTTCTTCCTTCTTTTCTTTTTTTTTCTATTTTTTTTTTTTTTTTGAGACAGGGTTTCTCTGTGTAACAAACAGTTTTTGCTATCCTAGAGCTCACTTTGTAGACCAGGCTGGCCTCAAAATCAGAGATCCACCTGCCTCTTCCTCTGAGTGCTGGGATTAAAGGTGTGCATAGTTAGGGTTTCTATTGAAATGAAACACCACAATCAAAAACCAAAACCAAGTTGGGGAGGAAAGGTTATTGGCTTACATTTCCACATTGTAGTCCATCATTGAAGGAAGTCAGGACAAGAACTCAAAACAGAGCATGAACCCGGAGGTAGGAGCTGATGTGGAGGCCATGGAGGACTGCTTACTTACTGGCTTATTCCCCATAGTTTTTTCAGCCTGCTCTCTTCTTATAGAACCCAGGACCACTAGCCTGGGGATGGCGCCACCAAAACGGGCTGGGTCCTCCCACATTGGTCACTAATTAAGAAAATGCCCTAGAGCTGGACCTTGTGGAGCCATTTTCTCAGTTGAGGCCCCTCCTTTCAGATGACTCTGACTTGTGTCAAGTTGACACGAAACTGGCCAGCACAGTGCGAGTTGTGGACGTTGGTGGGACCTGCTGAGATGGGAATGTTACCAAGTTATGAAGTCTGAGTCACGAGGGCTCAACCTCTGGAAGATTCTAGAAGGAAACAATCAGGGCAAAGGACATAAAGTGAGGGCTGAGTAGGCACGTTGGACAAATCTGAAAGCAACCGGCGATGCTCAAGAGGAAGACAGAAGGACCATCCACAGTCCTTAGGGTCAGAAGGTACCTTCTACAGGAAGTCCTCCAGGTCAGCACTCCCCAGGCTTTGCAGGAAGATACCAGCTCAGTAATTCAGATGAGAGTAAGGCAAAGAGGGGAGCCCCTCAGAGGAAGGAGAGAGGGTTTCTTGTCTAAGCTAGGGAAACATCTATCTGTCAGTAAGACTGTCTTTAAGGAAACAGCCCATTCAGAAATGGATAGAAGCAGAGCAACACTGAGTCTGACCATAGAGAACCTGCTGAGAACTGCTTTAGTGAATGAGTGCAATGCTTTAGTGAATGAGTGCCACCATCTCTCTCTCTCTCTCTCTCTCTCTCTCTCTCTCTCTCTCTCTCTCTCTCTGTTCATTCAGTCCTGGGGCTTGAACCCAGAGATTCATGAATGCTAGAGCATCAGCAAACAGAAATGCTGAGATCCTACCAGTAATTTTCAGGTACGAGAAGAGAAGTGTCTCAGCTTTGCAACCTACCTCCATTATTTCTGGCTACACGGAGCTTAGACAATGTTCTAAGGAGCAATGAGCCTCGGTTTTCCGGTCTATAAAATGGTGGTGTTGATGATGACGGTATGCATTTAGCTCTTTGAAAGCTTATCAGAGAGCCCCTGGCGGATTCTCACATCCTATGCACTTCCTGACAAGAGCCCAAACAGTTCATAAGTCAGTTTCTAGAATATTTATTCATTAATGATTACTTGCTGTCTTCCAGGCAGAGATTAAAGTCACAAATGGTTTTGCTTTATCCCCAGTTATCACGAGTTCCCAGGAAGTGACTAAGTGAACTTCCGCCGTCTTATCTGCCCGATGCTTCCCGAGGTTAAGGGCACAATTGCAGACTGTTTCAAAATGTGATTCTTTAAACAATTTCCAATGTTGTTTTTCAGTTAAAACTGTGGGAAATGTAAACATCTGTACGTTTTTTTTCCTATCAAAGGGTTAAATAGCACCAAATTCCATTCTTAAGACAAAAATTATAAAGAAGCTACTTGGCAAAAATTCAAATTCTTCCAGGGTCAGCACTTCTTGAAATCAAAATAAGTTTCCTGTTCATTCCTCTCTGGGCACTGCACCTCTGTATTGGGCAGTCAAGGCAGAGTGTGAGGCCAAGCTCTGACCACTCAGTAAGGCACAAGACCTCCTTGCCTTAGAAATAAAAGCTCAGCAGGAACCCCCGCTGGATGTGCTTACTTGCTTCATTTAGCACAGCTAAACAGTAAGGAAAACTTTTCACCTCGCATAAATACTGTGGATGGTGAGGCCATATTTGAGACCTTGGGTCTATTTTTTTTTTTTTTTAACAAAAACAATACATTGAAAAGTATCCAGAGGAAAATAAAAGCCACCTTTAACTGTATATGCTCAAATGTGTTGATACATCTATCACTTTCCCATCTGTCTTAGGCTCTTATTTTATTTCAGTTTTTCAGACAGGATCTCACTATGTAGCCCAGGCTGGCCTCCAAGTCACAACCATACTGCCTTAACAGCCTGACTGTTGAAATCACAGCTGTATACCACCGTGCCCAACATCTCTGTCTATTTATAACTCTATTTATACCTTATCTGTATTATTTTTATTCTATTTTTAAGTTATAATTATATCAAAAGCATGTGCATACTGTCAACAATATCCAAAAACATGTTAAGTGCCTGTGCCATATTGTATTATTTGGATTTGCCATGGTTTTCCTATTGATATCCTTACCACTGGCCATTTAGACTATAATTTTTTTAGCATGTCATATATTATAAATAACACTGCGATATCAAATGAGGACAGCATGCCCACATTATTCATTAAAGATTAAAATTTTATTGAGTTTCCCAATGTTCTGAACCGTATGTAAAGTGAGGAAGACCCCAAGTGGTACAGGACAGAGGTTGGCTGACTGGCTTTGGGCCAGCCCTAGCCAGCCTGCTTTTGGAAGGAAAGTTTCCTGGAATATAACTAATTTCTCTTGCTCTTATATCATCTGTGACTGCTTTTCTTCCAGGGCAGAGTTGAGCAGTTTAGGGTTGTGAGACCTTTGTTTTCTAACTGGGCCTTTATTAAATCCCAGCACTCAGGAGGCAGAGGCAGGCAGATCTCTGAGTTCGAGGCTAGCCTGGCTTACAGAGTGAGTTCTGGGACAGCCAGGACTAAACAGAGAAACTGTCTCAAAAACAAAACAAAACAAAACCAAAAAACAGCAAAACAAAACAAACAAACAAAAAGTTTAAAAAAAAAAAAAACTTTGTCAATTCCAGGTAAAGAATGCAAAGTATCTCATCCCAAACCAACAGTCCTAGACTATGTCTTACTATCCATGATTGCAAAGTCCTAAATATTAGAATAATCTCTAGGGTGAATTAGCATGTGATAATAAAAAGAGAAAACTAACCTAAAACCTCAAATGCAAGTTTCAGGGTGTGACATGACATACTCCTTCTGATTCCTGTTCTTATATTTTAAACTTTTAACACGGCTTGAAGATTTGGTGAAATAAACACAGACTCAGAGGAAGATATAGTATGTATTGAACTATGCTGTAATAACGGCTATCAAACCCACCAAGGAAGAGATAGATTATTCTGTACATGGTGTTGGGCTATGACATGAGGCAGGGATCCAATTCAAACCATACACAAAGGTGAACATAGATATGGACCCAGCTGAGCAGGCACAGCTCTACAACAGGGCTCTTACCATACATCCTTTTGACAATCTGAAGACACCTACACACTCCTTCTCAGAATAACGTTTTTAAATGTGTAAAAAGGAATATGATTACCAAGGAAACCAATTATGTAGAGTAATGCAGAGTAAAATATGTGCCTTTTAAACTAAAACATGAACTGATAAGACCTAGTATGAAATTTGAAAAGCTACAGTAATTTAAAAATTGTGATGAGCCTAAACAAAAATGTAAGATATCTCTACCAACTGTAGATTTAGAGTAAAAATATACTTAACTATTTTGGTGACAAATTCCACATCTGTTAATACTACTATGATTTAGTACCCCACATTTATACTAAAAAGAAATAACGTCTACTGAAAGTTGGTTAAAATTTTTAAGTATAATTTTTATTCACCCCAAGGTGACTGACCTCTGGACTTCTAGGTCAATGCTGTCTGGTTAAAAAACCAAAACAACCTTCCATTAAAGCTGATAGAAGCTGAGAGAGGAGTATTCTTGTCTTCTTAAGGCAAAGGCAGAATCTGTTCAAATAGTGGCATCCAAATCCACATAGAACTAATGAAATTAACTTTATTAAATTTTAGAAGTATGGGGGCTAAAGAGATGTCCCAGTGGTTCAAAGCACTTGCTGTTATTGTAATAAAACGTGGGTCCCATTCCCAGCACCCATATGGAGCTCAAAAGTGTCTTTAACTTCGGTCCTAGAGGATACAAAGCCCTTTCTGGCCTCTTTAGGCTCTGCATGAACACAGTGCACAGACATTTATGTAGGCAAAACTCTCATACACACAAAATAAATAAATAAATAAAACTACAAATTAAGAATAAGGTCTGGATAGATGGGTCGGTGGTTAAGCGCTCTGGCTACTCTTGCAGAGGACCTGAGTTTGGTTCTCATCACCCACACTGAGTGACTCACAGCTGTCTGTCACATCAGCTCCAGGAGATCCGATGCCCTCTTCTGGTCTTCGTGGACACTGATATGCATGTACATTTAAACACACGTGCGCACGCGTGTGCGCGCGCGCGCACGCACACACACACACACACACACACACACACACACACGTTTTTTAATCTATACAAAATCAATAGTTTTGTTTAATAAAACTGGAAGAAGGTGGCCAGCTAGGCTAAAACACCTGCAAACCTTCTAAACCAACAGATCCCAGAGCTTCTGTAAATAAATGAGGAACAAACAAAAACCAGGAGAGCATGGAGCAAGGGAATAAACAGAAAGCTTATGAAGACAAAATGTGGACAGGGTAATAAATATGTGGTCAGGTGCTCAGCCTCGCCTACAATACGTAAGACAAAGGCGAAGCCATCACCGAAACAGATACTACTCAGGGAGCCACAGCCTATGCTTCTGACTGGAGAGTCACATGCTATGGAAGTATTGGCAAGGATGTTGGGAAATAAGGACTCTCACACACTCAACAGAACTGTAAGAACCAGCCAGAGGCACCATACAGTAAAACGTTTCTTATGACTCAACACTCCTGTCTGAACAGAGAGCTCTACCAAGACATCCTTTCACTAAACAAGCATGGGAATGCCTCCCTTAATCTTGTTAGGAGTCCTGGAAACTGGAGACAACTTGATGTAACCCATGAGGACAGGGATGGATGCCAGTACATTCTATGGAATGTACACAGCCCTGAAGGGCAACCAGTTGTTTATATACAGCATTCCAGACACACTCTTAACTAATGAAACTGAGTTAAGAAGAAAGCTAAGAATGCCAAGATGTTTTTTAGCACAATACCAGTCTGTAAACTTAAAACACATGCCCACAGAAAACGCAGCATATTTGGGAAATCCCTTGTATCTTGAGAAATTGAATACGCATGTAGACAAAGGCTGAATTCAAGGTAAAAACAGAACTATGACCCTCAGCCTGTATCCACTTGGCTAGTAATCCAACCCCTGAACCTTAACAGTGGGCCCAGGGGGCCAAATGACTCTATGTTGGACTTACAAGAAGTCTGGCTGCTACCCATAGAATGGATCCAAGAAGCTAAGTGACTTTGATAACAATTCATCCCAAATATCCAGGACTCCACAGTCACTGGCAGCTGTCACCAATTGTCCTTCTTCCCACTTGAGGCCAAATACACACTCTGGGCCAGTCTTACAGGATGGCCCGTGTCTGGTTAGTCTGCCTCAAACTCCGGCCGGGGCCAGGAGCTCTAGGCAGGGCCCTTTTTTTTTTTTTTACTACAAAAAGTTCTATCCTTCTGCCTGTGTTTGAGCCTAAACACAATCAACAATAGCCAGCTACCTTGCCACAGCAAGCTCTGAGCAAAGAAGCATGTCTTCTCCTCTGGTAAGTTGCTTATCCCCAGCCTCTCTGCAGAGGGTTGGGCATACGGGAATGGCACCCCTTGGTGGGTGGGAGGGAAATGGAATGGAGAACAGAGTCCAGAGTCCTGCCTATGTCCATGTGGGCCATGGGTCACATGCCGAGAGACTGACCAAACTCTCATAGGAGCATAGAGCATAACGCACCATCCAAAGATTCTGTCTTTATCACTTCTGAATATTCTCCTACCTCTTCCCTCTTCCTGACTGCCCTGTGCTTGAACTGTCTCCAGAGTATCCTTCAGTCAGGTGGAGGTGCTCAGGGTGTCACAGGAAGGAAGTAGCACCCCCAACCCCCAGCTTCACTTTCTGAAGCAATGCAGAGTTCTTGTCAAAGCCACTGTCAAAGCCAAGTTTCCTTAGGAAACCCTCAGCAAGGGCCAAGGTCAGAGTCTTGACTACAGATTTCCCTCTGGCCTGGTTTTATCTCTGTTAAAGCCAGTTTAAGCTGTGTCCTTCTTTTGAACTAGTCAATACTGAAGATTAAGGGGAAAAATAGTCCTCCTGATTTCATCTCATTCTTTTTTTTCAGGGAAAATTACTTTTCAAAATTATTAAATCTTCTGTGAAGGTTATAATAGAGGACTTAGGCTCAGTTTAGCTATTTATTAAGATATAGGCTACAAAGCCCAGTGGAAAAAATAAACAAACAACCATCAGTTTACTTGGATTTATGCACAGTCGGGCTAATCAATCAATCTGTAAACACTATGCAAATGTGTGTAAACCCAAATGTAGCCCAGACTTTACGTATGCATTGTTATGTAAACGATCAATCTTGTTAAAGTAAATATTAATATAAAACTGACATTAAACACAAGTTTACACAGCCTCGTTGGTTGGAGCTAGTTTGACTTACACTGAAATGTAAATAACAGTAGCGCTCTTTTGGGGGGCTTCAGAAATCAGGCTCACTAGAGGTCACTGGGGGTCAGTCCCTACCTGGTCTCCAGACCCACTCACAGTGTTTTCTCTTGATGCATTGCATGAAGACCTAATAACCTGGCCTGCAGGACGGGTCATAGGGCTACTGTTTAGACTAGAAAGCCCTGACTCAGAACAATGACATGCGTGTCCCTCTAGTGAAGAGAACTAGTGTTCTCTTAAGCATGGGTTGAGGCCTCACTACTTAGGTTTTTCCCTTGAGTAGGCCATCGGGCAGCTCTGTAAAGGGTGGGTCTCAACCCCCTCTGCTCAATCCATTCCTTCCCCTGATTGTTTTCTTATCTTGAAGGCTGTTTCATTACATTTTACTCTGTGTGTGTGTGTGTGTGTGTGTGTGTGTGTGTGTGTGTGTGTGTGTGTCCTTGTGCCACAGTGTGCATGTGGAGGTCACAGGACAACTCATGGGAGTCCCAGGTACCTTTAGTGCTAAGCCATTTCAATGGCTCCTTCAAGGCTATTTTAAATTGTACCTCTTCAGATTGGCCTTCTGTGGCCATCTGGAACCAAACAGGTACCTTCCTTGGCTGTTCTCTAGAAGGCACTGCCTTCATGGAATCCACTCATGTTATGTAAAGCCAAGATAACATCTTTTCACTTGCATGTTTACTTTGTTCCATCCTTCCTATCTATATGTTAGTGGGAGTGCATCCACATCTGACGAGCACTTTACACTAAGTGCTGGGCCCAAGGTGATGTCTTGGAAAGATTTGATGCATGGAAGGATGGATGGATGGATGGATGGATGGATAGATGGATGGATGGATGGATGGATGGATGGAGTGAGTCTGGGGTGAAATCTGACTTTATAAGTTTTGGACCTTGGAAAAGGCACTTACTCCAACCCTCCTTTACTTACATTGGAAACTGTGGATGTGAGCATTTGCTTCTCAGGGCAGTTGTGATGCTGAAATGAAGTTGAAAGGTATAGCCCTGGATTTTGAAAACTATACAGTTTTTCTCAGCTCCCCTAGAGGTTCAGGACTCTGGAGACCAGGGACAAGGTTTGTTCTCTCACTTCTCTATCTTCTTCCTCCAGCCCTTGCTACTTTAGGTCCCTTATGTTGCCCAGTGTTCCTTCGAGCAGAGACGTGTATGGTGTGTCCTTATGGAACATCCAGGGACATCAATCACCTGAGTTGACACTGTGGAGGCTATGACCAATGTCCTGCAGGTGGAAGGGAGACATGTGACCCCAGGAGCTGGGGAGATGGCTCAGTGGGTAACACACTTGCTGTATAAGCATGGAGATCAAAAGTTTAATTACCAGTACCTACATAAAGGCCGAAGTCAGAATGGCAGCCCAACTGTATGCCAGTTCATGATCAGAGAGAAGGAATTCCCAGCAAGCTGCCTAGCTGAATTGGTGAGCTCTGGACTCTACTGAGAGAACCTGTCCCAGTGTATAAAATAGAGAGCAGTTGAGAAAGACACACAATGTCAACCTTCAGTCTCTACTCACATATGCATGCATTTGTATCTGTATAAATACACATGTCACCTACATATACTTATATGATATACACTTATATATACAGGTAAATTAATTGATTAAATGACCAGAAACTTCTATACACAAATCAGTCTTAACCCTAAAACAACATGGGTAGATGGGACTTTGCCAAGGTGGGGTGAGCTATCACATTGTTCACCAGAACACTTGCTGGTGCTACTGTTAGTGTCTGGCCATCTGAATGAACAAGGCCTCTCTCTTACCCTTCTTTGGTGCTCAGTAGCTAACACTATGCTGGCACATGTTGACCAGTCAGACAGTCTTTGCTGAGTGAATACATTTCAACCCACCAACCCAGACTCATCATACATCTGCTTTTTAAAAATGTATTTGCTATTATTATGTGGGTTTCCATAATATGTGTGAGGGTGTGTGTGCTACTGAGAATGTGGAGCCCAAATGACAAATTTGTCGACTCAGCTCTCTTTGTTCACCTTTACTCGGGGTGTGGAGATCAAATTCAGGTCTCCATGCTCGTGTGGAAAATGTCTTTATCTGCTGAGCCATCTTCCTGGCCCTGCAATTGTCTCTTGATGGTGATTCTTAGAGGAATGTTTTTAGAGGTTTTCCTTGCTCCTCATTGGAGTGGGGACTGGGGGCACACCGGGAAGCAAGCAAAATTCCTCTCTCTTGAACTCTGTGTGTCTCTAGATCAAAGGATTGTGCCCTAGTCCTTGATCAGATAGGACTCAATTCCTGAGAGCTGAATCCTGAGCCTCTCCTCAATTAGTGGAGCTGCCATCCCCTAGAAGAGCTCTTGGCACAAGCAGTGTACCCACAGAAATGTGGAGCTTTGTGTTGTTTATAGCTAGAATGAGAGACAGTGGGAGGAGTCCCATGCTCCTTGCGTGTTGTGCACAGTGCCGACTTTGAATTGAACAAGGCTCTTTCCTCCACTGATACCTTCATGTCTCATCAACCCCCTTGGAGACATTATCATAACGATTTGCAGATGGAGAAAATGCTCAGAGACATGCCACAAAAGCAATCAGAACCTTCTAGCATGAGTTCTCCTCATGCTTCAGTGAGAACCCAGGTATCCCCTGGTGACTTCGGGGTACCTCAAGGTTAATAGCAGTGTGGTGCTGGCCAGCTGGATGCCCCTAGTCGAGTGGCTATCATTGTTCTGACTGTCACAGGTTTACAAACCCTTTTCTGGAGAAAGGAGATGTTAGCCAGGATGGGATTTTCCCTGAAGAATCCTTTAGAGAGAGTGCCAGGACCTTTCCTTTCCACCTTGACAGTCCCTGGAGACAAACTGAAAGGACCTGCTTAATGTCTCATCCGAAGGGTATTTGCAGAGCTGGCTTCATCATTCAGAGCAGGAAAAGGCCTTTGTCATGGTCAAATGGCTTTAATGTGTTTTGAATGCTACATAAATTCAAACTTGATGGCTCATTTATTTGTTGGATTGAAGTTTTATACAATAAACTAAGCCTTGGTATTTACTAATAACTTGTGCACTGCCCTTTGTTTGTTTAGACCAGCCAGAAGGCAAAGAAGTTGACCGAGTCCCTCATGGCCGATGTGATGTTCCCATCCTGGCATTTCCAGGGTCGGTTTATGGATTGGCAGGAGGGCAAAGAGAAGGTTGTTTGCAGAGTCGGGAGGTAGGAGGAAATCTTGCAGGTAGCTGCTTTATTCCAGACCTGTGCTGACAGAGCCCCGCCATGGTGGTTCCTCGGCTGAGCCTAGTAGCTGGGAATTAGGAACTCTGAGTGACAGGACAGGCTTGACTGGTGACTTGTAGCATGACCTTGGAAGATTCATTGTCCCCCCTCCTGTGCCTCTCTATCTGGCTCTCAGAAAGGAAGGAAGGCGTATAATAAATTCTACTCATGGCTCAAGGTGAGCTTCCATGGACTGCTCTCCTTTCAGAAGATCTTTGCTGTTTGCCCTTCTCTCCAACTAGTCTTTCTGACACAGTCCAACAGATGCGTCTTTCCCATATACGCAGGGCAAGGACACAGGCTTCGGTGTTAGATGGAGCCATATGTGAGTCCAGCACTATTCCCATTGGCTTGAATAAGTTATGGGGCAGAAGGGAAGCAGAGAGAAGCCGGAGGGAGGGAAGGAAAGAGGGAGGGAGGAAGAAGGAGAAAGAGAGGGAACAAGGGAATGCACAGTGTCACTGTGTTATGGGCATAAATGACAGTAATGGGCCAGGTTGTCATAAAAATACCCAGCGCTGAGGAAGTCCCCCTGATTCCAGTCTTGGGTTTTCCATACGGCATAATATACACTCCTGAAGAAAAGAGACCATGTGTTTCCCATCCATTGCAGCATCCAGCATGACACAATGGACCCATCTCCTGTGAAAACTCATCTTTGCAGTTTGCCTCCCAGAGACTGATACATGTCTGTCTCACACCTACCAGACAGTAATCACCTCTGGGATTGTCTGGAGAGAAGGAAAGAATTATGGAACTACTGTGATTAGGCAACATCCGGACATCACTCTATTTCTGTGCAGGGAGGTTTGTTTTTATTAGGACTATGTGGCAGGATTTGCCTGTGGTACCGCCCCCTGTCTGCATATCTAGAGAGTCCAGGAGGCTCAGGGACCTGAACCACACTGACCACTCAGGGATAGGTCTCACCGGATCAGATCCTCCAGCATCCCTCTAGACACTGTCATGCCTATCTGCCTGGTGATCTGGCCCTAGACTACACCCTCTGCTGCAAGGTGACTGACCCTTTCCTCCTTCCATGCTGGTAAAGTCCTGGTTTTGTCCCTGGATCCACATCTCCTCCAAGCTGCTTGGATAAATTCAGACTGGTCTAAGGCAATCATTGTGTCTCACTCTGCAAATGTGGCCAGTGAGAATAGCTTTTGTACAGGGTTTCTTAGGTCTGCAAAAGTAAGTGAAAGATACTCAGAAGACCTAGCAAGCAGAGGCAAGACTGTGTGCGTGCGTGCGTGCGTGCGTGCGTGTGTGCATGTGTGTGTGTGTGTGTGTGTGTGTATATCTGTGTCTGTGTGTGTGTGTCTGTGTGTGTCTGCATGTTGAATTCCCAAATCTGCAAAGCTGGAGACCCAGGAGAGTTGTGGCTTTACACTCAGTCTCCAATTGAAGGCCTGAAAGTCAGGGAAGCCAGATTGGAAAAGCTTCAAATCCAAGAACAGCAGCCTCCTGACCCTTGGAGGGCCAGCCAGAGTCGGAAAGATGGGGAAAAAGTGTTGCAGTTTGAAGGCAGATAGGTCAAAAGAATGCTCCTTCATCATGGGAAGGTCAGCGAGTCATTTTGTTCTGCTCAGGCCTTTGGCTGGATGAGGACCTCTAACAAGTACCTCAGTGTACCTATTATACACCTTACATTGAGATCTCAGTGTACCTACCACATACTTTAATCTCCACCAAAAACAAAAATACAAAAACACAAGAATAGTAATTGACTAAATATCTTGGTCCTCTGCCCCACCATATTAGCATGTAAAATTAACCATCACACTTGATTTGCCTTGAGGTGCTATGGGTTTGGATTGTGCCTCCCAAAATACATATACTTAAGTCCTAACTCTGGGTGCTCAAAAACCTAATGTTATTTGGGATGGCTTCATTACTGATATAATTAGTTAAGGTGAGGCCAACCTAGACCAGACTGTGTCCTGAAGATAATATAACTCAGGTCCTTATAGAAGGGGAATTTGGACATAGTGACCCATGACCTAGATGTCAGGAGAACCTGGGATTATGTAGCTGTAAGCCAAGGAAAACCAAGATTTACTCAACACTTAGAGAAAGGCCTGGAATGCATTTTTTCAGAACCCTATTTAGAAAAAAAAAAGTTATAAAAATACATTGACCTTGGCCTTCTGCCCTCCAGAACTGTGAGACAATGAGCAGTGCATTTCTATTACCTTTGCCACCCAGCTGTGTTACTCTGCTAGGACAGCCTAAACAGTGTGTGAAGGTTTGGTGTTACTGTGTAGTTTTTTAGCATTATATGTCCACAAGGACACGGGGTGACCATGCATTCTGAGAGCATCTGGGACATGGGTGACTCTGGAGAACTCCAGCATGAATCAGCTTGGGAACTCCCCAGCCTCTAAGTTTCTTGTAACATCAGATAATGTGTCCTCTGTTGTGTCAACACTTGGGTCTGAGTTTCCTGCTATTTGTAGCCAAGTGCAGCTTGGTTGATATTGGATTTCTCATTATTGCTCTTCTATATCTTTCCTCAGTGGTGTGTGTGTGTGTGTGTGTGTGTGTGTGTGTGTGTGTGTGTGTGTGTGTTGTAAAACAATAGGCTCCAACATTATCTTTTTAAAAGAACCAAATGGCAGATTTGCAGTTGAAAATAAACTGAGTGAAATGGAAACTTGACCACAGAGGCTCAACTTCATCTTTGAAATAGCATAATTAATAAACCAGTGAGTGTGAAGATAAACCCATCGCACCTTCCCTATGGCCTTTAAAAACATTCTTAGCATTAGTTATCTCTCTCCTCTCCTTTCCCCTCTTCTTCCTTCCCTTCTCAGTCCCCTCCTTGTTTAAACCTCCATTGCCATTATTTGAATTCTGCTCTTCATATCAGGCATGTTCTGCTACCCATAAATTGGTACTTCCAGGACACTTTTTCCCTGCTGGTGAGATTTATAGTATTAGAAGTTATTGTACAGGCTTCTAGGGGGAAAGTCCTCAAAAGTCTTACCTAGCTATGAAGCCCATGAGCTTCAGAACCAACCAGTGTGGCAAGATATGCCCATAGATGCGATAGTGGTATGAGTGTTATGGGGTAACCAATACACTTTCTGATCTAATTAAGGCCCGGTTCCACAGGAAACCTAGTACTGTATTTCAAGAACCCATATTTGGAGATCTCACAGACCCAGGGGTGAATCTACTCTTTCTATTTTGCTACATGGATATAGTATCAAACTGCCCTCTGAAGTTATATCTCTATACTCTTAGATTAATGCAGCTCTGACCTCATCAGAGAAATTTCTTTGGGCATCAGAAGACACTTAGTTAACACAGGGGCTCACAGCTGCTGGCCAAGACACAGGAAATAAGTGATTAGGGATTGCTCAACCACAAATGGGATAATGGGGTAGCTATATCAACACCAACCCCCCAGGGCTAAGGAATTATCAAGGAAGAAGGCATGGGAAGATTGTAAGGACCAGAGGTCAGAGAGGAGTGGAATGAAACAGTGTCTTCTGAACATGACAGGACCTCTGCTGTGGTTTCCTGCGCAAGTGTAACAGGTTCCCAGACCTCAGCACAACTGATGCCATGTTAGAGGCAATGCCATTCTGACCTAAGAACCCAGCATATAGACTCTAACACTTGCCAAAACAAGAACAATGACCCAATCCACCATAGTCCACAGTTCTAGGAAAGTCCCTAAGTGTACTATCCTTACTTTCGTTGGCTTCTGTTGTTCCATTTCTTACTAACTGTTCTTGTTATCTGCAAGTGTCAACCCATGACGTGGTTTTATGCTTAAGAAAACCAAGAACAGTAAGTTTCAGGGCTGCATGACTTGGGCAAGTTCCCCTGTACAGCCCCTGGCCAGCTATAAAGACTTTCTATTGAGCTTTAAGGGTCCATGTGTGTTCTCTGGTATAGTTAACTCACAACATAAGACCAGCACAAGATCAAGCCAATCAAGATGCCAACCTGGAGGGAAGAAGAGCTCATGAGGTTCCCACACTTTGCTGAGGAACTATTGGCACTGGAGGGTGTCTGGGGAGACACTGAGTCATCTTTCTGTAAGAGTGTGGTCCCTCGTAGGTCAGCCATGGGCCAGTGGATGGCCCTATACCCATGAGTAGATGAATAGCACAAAATGGATTTGATAGATTAGTTTTAAAAATAGGACAAGAAGTTGGAAGGGGTTTGGGTAGATCTGAGAGAAGTTGGGGAAGGAGGAGAGGATGAATATAGCAAAAATACTTTGTAAGCTTTGTGGATTTCTCAAAGAATTAATACAAATATTAACAGATATTGTTTGTTGACCTCTGATAAGTCACTATCATCACATTTTCTCTTAATTTAAAATAATATAATTTCCTTTGGTTCTTGAACACATTTGTTCAATGCTTTGTGACAGTTTTCTGAAGTCTAACATCTCCAAGGACCTCCCAGAAACATTTTCTACCAACAGCCTTTTCCCTGGGTTTCTTTTCACTTTCTGTTTCTATGAGAATCTAGTAATTTTTAACTGAAAACTAGAAATTTTAGACAAGTTGTTGAAGCCACTCCTCCATGATTTTTCACACTCTCTCCGTTTGTTTGTTTTGTTGTTGTTTAATTGTTCTGAGACTGTGGAGTCACTCTGCCATAAAGCATGACTGCTCATGTTTCTGCTAAGCTTCCTCTTCCTTTCCCTTCTTTGTTTCTGTTTTTATTTCTAACCTTGTTTCCTACCACTAGCCCTTGATTCCCCATGGCTTGCCGGTTGACTAGGGGTTGTGTTCACCTATGTCACACTGGAAGATTTCTACCCTTTGTTGCAATCAGATTTCAAGTAAAATTTAAAATCCTGCCCCTGTTCTTCCTTTCCCCTGGGCATTTTTGTTTTCTCTGCTAGAATATAGAGTCTCATATTTAGTCAGTGATGTGCCAGTAGCTGGGGACTCCTTTCCAATCTCTTCTGAGCATGCCTTCAGCCCTGCAAAGGCCATAGCCTTTCAGACCTCAACCCATCACCAAGGCCTGAAATGGATGCTCAGCTTTTTAGAACCCCCTCTCAAATTCTGTCTAGGTTTCCAGTCTCCTATTGTCATTGTAACCTTAGAGTCCCTGCAGTATGAGTCTGTCTCCATCTGTTTACATGTGCCATACATGCTGTCAATCAACATAGTTCTCCCTGATGCCTGGAAGCATGGCTTCTTCGTGTATGGTCTACTCTAAGTCAAGTTAGCCTCCTCAGGTAGACAATCTACTGCTATGTGTGTGTGTATGTGTGTGTGTGTGTGTTTGTGTGTGTGTGTGTGTGATATGCGTGTGTACATGTGTGAGTACAGGGGTATGTGGAGGCCAGAGGTTGATGTCTTCTATTGTCCTCCACCTTCATTGTTAAGACAAGGTCTCTCACTGAACCTGGAGCTCTCCTTTACATCTAGATGGGCTGGGCAGCAGCCCTTGGGCTTGTCGGTCTCCACTTCCCCAGCACTAAGTGACAGATACATACAGCTCTACGCCCAGCTCTTAAGTGATCTGAACTCAGGTCCTCATGCTTAGACAGCAAGCGCTTTGACCACGGAGCCATTTCCCTGGCCTCACCTGTTGCTTTTCATAGCCTGCCTTGCTCTGTTAGACCTACCATGCTCCTGTAACTAGCAGGGAGATTGAGACTCCCCAGGCTAAGACATCATGGAGTCCTACCACCCTCAGTCAGCAGGTTTTGAGAATAAAAGGTTTTGTATGCATTTAGTTGATTTTCAATGTCCTGAAGTTGTTGGTGTGGTCAATCTTGTTCAGGTTTAGAGTTGTTTTTATGTAGAGGAATTTGCTAAGATCTTTGCCCTGCTTTGCAGGAAGCCTTCCTTCTTTAGTACCATTTTGTTCTTGACAGTCTACTGCATGCTGCTTGGCGGGCTGTGCCAACCACAGGCCCTACTCTATTGCAGCCAGGACACATACCTAAGACAAAGCTAAGCCATCAAATGCTGTTGTCACACCTTAAAAATCTTGTTGGGGGCCTTCTAGGCACTCAAGATGCCAAAGAGAGGATGTGGTGGGTCCTCTGGAGTGAAATTCTACATTTTCCTGGGTCTTCTGGTAGGAGCTGTGATCAACTGTGCTGGCAATAGAGGAGCCAAAAATTTGTATATCATCTCTGTGCAGGGAATCAAGGGATGACTCAACAGACTTCCTGCTGCAGGTGTGGGCCACATAGTGATGGCCACAGTTAAGAAAGCCAGAACTAAGAAAAAGGTCCATCAATTCGACAATGAAAGTCATATCAAAGAAAAGATGGGGTGTTTCTTTATTTTGAAAACAATGCAGGGGTTATAGTAAACAATAGAGGTGAGGTGAAAGGTTTTGCTATCATGGGTCCATTTGCAAAGGAATGTGCGGACTTGTGGCACAGGATTGCATCCAATGCAGGCAGCACTGGATGATTCTCCAGTGTATTTATAAAATATATTAACTAAAAAGTTAAAAAAAATCTTGTTGAGGAATTACCCCAAAGAGGTGATACTTTTTTTTTTCTTCTTTAGCACCCTGACAAGATTCTAAATGCCTGCTTCATCCCTTGCAAGGGCTCTTTTGGTTCTCAATGTGTTCAAAGGCTGGCTTTCTGGCCTTCCATCCATTCTAGAAGGAACCCCATGTCTCCCCAATAAATGCCTTTCCTGTTCAAGCTAGCCAGCGCCTGTTTCTGTTGCTTGCAAACAAAGGGCCTGATGGATGCAGCCTTTCAAAGGACGTGCAGAAGGGAATCTTCTAAAGACTTCAGATGAGAGGCCAATTATTCACTTGACAGTTTTTGGGACTGCTACAATACACACAGGCCTGTGGGAGGCTCCTGCCCCAATGGCGAGCTGCGTGCCTGATGAAATCCCACCGGAGGGGCCACGTCTGCACCTGTCATCAGCCACAGAGAGGCTCCAATTTTTATCCATTTCATCTGGAGAACCATCTGGGCTGGGAATAGCAGTAATAATAACAAATCATCGTCACCAGATTTCCTCATACATAGCATGGCTTTTTTGTAGCCCTTGTTTAAAACCAGGTTTTCAAATATGCTGGTAAATGAGCAGCCAGCAATAGTTAGGAAGGATGTCCTGAGCTGTCGTGGGAAAGGATTGTGGCAGGACCTGGGAACATGGGCATGGTGAGAGTGGCTGCTGGTTGTCTTTTCTAGAAAGTTAGGAGTCGAAAGGGGAAAGGGGAAAGTCCCAGAAGTCTGTGGTACAAAGAACCATTCAAAGGAGACTTGAGTAACAATGGCTTCTCTGTCGATACTGTGTATCACAACGATTTCTGGCTTTTGTTTGCTGTGGCCAGAAGCAGGATGTGCTGATAAATGATCAAGCTGGCCTACCAAGCAGCGTTAATGGAAGCATTCCTTCCGTTATGGTAAGTATGTGACTGCATTTAATGAAAGCCATGTATTAGTCCAAAATGCAGTTCTGTAGGTGAACTGCTTGGAGAGTAGAGCCTGGATTGCTTCTCGGATTTCTTTGCTCCTGCCACTGGCCACCTTTGGTAAGGAATAGCTCTGTTCACAACCTTTGATAACATTGACATGACCTGTCCATATGTTCTGGAGTACAACACCAGCATGCTGCATCGGGGCTCTTCCGGGTTGTGTCAGAAGAATAAGATAACTACTCATAACAAAATACTTCAAAGTGGGTGTTGTACAAGAAGAAGAGTCTTATTTTATTCCTTGCTCTAGATGTTCAAGGATGTGGTGCTGGCTTCTGCTCCAGTGTCTCAGGGTGGATGATGTCACGGTGACAGGTTCATATGTGAGATGGAAAATGCTTTTGGCAAGATCGGAAGCTAGAGAATGATTCAAGGGCTGGGCTAACTGTTTATAACAATAAGCAATGTAAGGACAAATTCAGGGTTACCATGAGAACAACCTTGAGCCCTCCACCCTAAGCTCTGTCTCTAAAAAAGCTTCAACCACCTCTTAACACTGCATACTGGGGACCAAGCTTTCAACATGTGTATCTTCCTCCAAACCATAAGGAGGCAATCATGGTTTCTGTGCTTCAAACTTGCCACATAATTCAAACATCATGTCTCAGGGCTGGAGAGATGACTCATTGGTTAAGAACACTCTTGCTGTTCCAGAGGACCATAGCTGGTTCCCAGCACCCACATCAAATAGTTCACAGCTGCCTGAAACTCCAGCCCTAGGGCATTTGATGATTCTGGCCTATGTGAGTACCTGCATACATATGTGGAATTCATGCACACACACACACACACACACACACACACACACACACACACACACACACACACACACACAAATCTTTCATTATATCTTCATTTTAGATACCCCACATTTTATATGCTGTAAACAATCACTCAAAAGGGCAAGTCCAAAGGGGCAGTCAAGGTGGTAAACTCATGCTGTCTCATGATGAACAATGGGAGAATGCTAACTTTAGAGGGGAGCTAGCAGAGGTGAAGGGGGATACAGATGTTTACAAACTTCTGCAAGATTTATATGTAGGAGAAGGATAAAGTTTGTTCTCTGCTCCCAGAGACAGGTCCAGGATACATAGAGCAAACCTGAAAGAAGACACATTTTAGTTCCATATCCCACTACAGAAAAGACTTACACATGTTTCCCAAAGGTTAACTGGAAATAGGTTATTATTTCCTTGTAATCCCAGTCAAAGGATGCATCATTGTGAAGATAATTACAAATGCTTATGTCAGCAAGTGGCAGGGCAGCAATGGGTGGATAATTGCGTGCATGTATATGTAAGTATTTGCTCATTTACTATTTAAAAAATTAAACGCAACACTTTTTCTTTTCGGGTTGCAACCTGTAATAGCAAATACGTGTTTTCCATTTAGAAAACACAAATCCTATTTATAGAGCACCCATGTGAATTCTGCGTATCCCTTTGCTCAAGAATATTTAGAGGTTTGATTTAATAAATTTGGAGAATTATGAGGCTCTCAAAGCTAGAAGATATACTCACAAAACTGTAAAGAGTTCAGATAGCTGACAATTGAGAGACTATCAGTGAACCTGGAGGAAAAGCCAGGGATTTTAAGAGACAGCAGCCCTGTGACTGTCAGTCTGAATCAGTAGAAAAGAGTAATCCAGCAGCCGTAGTCAAGATGGGCAAACACAGCATAGAAAATGCTAGACCCGTGTGTGCTGTTTGAATCTTGGAGAGTAGCACTGTAGTGTGCTTAGCCATCTAAGGGATTGTAAGTTGTAGAGGCAAGAGTCAGGGCCACAGCTGGCAGGTATGGTACCTTGAGGTCAGTTAGAAAACAGCACCCTACTGCAAAACACAATTCTGTAGGTGAACTCTTGGGGAGTAGAGCATGGATTGCTTCTCAGATTTCTTTGCTCCTGCCACTGGCCACCTTTGGTAAGGAATAGCTCTATTCACAACCTTTGATAACATTGACATGATCTGTCCATGGAGTACAACACCAGCATGATACATTGGGGCTCTTCAGGATTGTGTCAAAGAATAAGATAACTATTCATTGTGCTTAGGTATATCATATGGCATACAATTAGTAGGGGAGAATTTTCGGAGCTACTCAAATTTTGAGTATAAAGGTTTAAGAGAAACTGATTTCCCCATACGGGAGAGGCTCAAGCAATGGTTTGGTCATGGGAGATAAGAAAGCAGCTCATTCACTACAACTGAAAGCTCAGATCTAAGGGGGGTTCAGGGCCAAGTTGGTTGAGACTGAATTTGGGAAGGTGGTTTTCAAACAGTAGTAGGCACCAGCACACCTGGAGGCTACAAATACATGTCTTTGCACCTGAGCCAAGAATTGTTGATGCAATCAACATTCTAGCAGGTTCCCAAAGGAATCTGTCTTAGGGTTGCTATCGCTGTGAAGAGACACCATGACCACAATGACCCTTTTAAAGGAAAATGTTTAATTGGCATGGAAGGCTTACAAGCTTTGGAGGTTTAGTCCATTATCTTCATGGTGCAACATGGCGACATGCAGGCAGACATGATACTGGAGAAGGAGCTGAGAGTTCTACATCCAGATCCACAAGCAACAGGAAGCACTGCTGTGTGCCACACTGAGCATAGCTTGAGCATAGGAGACTTCAAAGTCTGCCCCCTCAGTGACACACTTCCTCCAGCAAGACCACTCCCACTCCAACAAAGCCACACCTCCAAATAGTGCCACTCCCTATGGGGGCCATTATCTTTCAAACCACCATAGATACAGACCATGCTGGTGCAGAGTCCACACTAGTCTGGGCACTACATGAAAACTTCAGTGTAGAGATTCTATTAAAATGCAAAAACTGGTTCCATGAGTGTGGCATGAGGTCTGAGGTACCCAGGGGCTAGCCTGTGAGCCAAGTTTTGACTATTTTTTTCATCTTGATACTTATTATTATTATTATTATTATTATTATTATTATTATTATTATTTTATATATTACATTCCAACTGCAATTTCTCCTCCTTCCACTCCTCCAATCCCTCCCTCCACCATCTCCCATCTCCCCACAGATCCTCTGTTTCCCGTCATAAAGGAGCATGCCTCCCAGGGATATCAACCAAACATGGCATATCAAGTTGCAATAAGACTAGGCATGTCCCCTCATATTAAGACTGGAGGAAGCAACCCAGTAGAAGGAAAAGAGCCAGGCTTTGACTATTTTAAGAGCTTACAATTGTTCCCACAGAAGATGCTGTGCCTGGAGTTGCAGAACAAATGCTCTGGTCATAGAAATCAGGAGGATGTTGGGTAGGAAGCTAGATGGTCTGTGCATTTGTTCCACAGATATGTGTACGTGGCACTGTTGAAGTACTAAAGTCACAGCAAGGGACAAAATCCTCGCCTCCCGCTTCCCGGGACCTCACATTTTAGAGATGTGAGGTCGTGTCTACAGCATGCTCTCCAGTCTCTTAAAGCGGTTTTCTTTTGGTTTCAACTTTTCTTTTGAAGAAGAAGAAATATGAAGAACCAGAGAAAAGTGGACTTAACTTTAAATTCAAAATATTTCTCTTCTCATGTTATTTAAGAAATACAAAAAGTTGTGAAATGAATCAATTTTCCCTAATGATGTTCTTATATGAATACAGACATGGTCACTTTTATTTCTTCCAAACAATTTCTAACCAAGTATTCACCAAGACTATTTCAAGGCTATTGTCCCACGGAAATATGGAAGTAGTCATAACTTAGACATTGATTTTTGAATTGAAGCAATTAATAAATGGAAGTTGGGCCAGTGTTTGGAAGATACAGACAATATTTGAAAGGAGCTAATAGGGATTTCTGACACCTCCTAGTTTCTCTTTGGGAGTCTTAATAAGTGAGAATTCAGTACTTGGACTCATGATTCTGATGAGGAGTAAGAGTCCAGGGGTCAAAAGCATGGGCCAGATCCTGGTCCCGTCTGTCACAAAACATACCACTGTCACTGAGGTTTAGTAGCTCCATCTCAACATAGAGGATAAAAATCTACCTTGTAGGGTTGGGGAGATGGCTCAGCTGATAAAGTACTCGCTGGGCAAGAATGGTGACCTGACATGGTGGTGTGGCTCTGTCATCCCATTGCTGGGGAGGGAGAGGCAGGAAGAGCACCAAGGCTCATTGGCTAGTCAGTCTAGCTATCGGAATTAGAGCGCTTTGGGCTCAGTGACAGACTCCACCTCAAAAAATAAAGTGGAGAGCAATTGAGGAAGACACCTGAAGTCAACATCTGGTCTATATACACAGAGAGGGAAGGAGGGAAGGAAGCGAGGAAGGAGGGAGGGAGGAAGGGGAGAAAGAGAGAGTACATTTTTAAAAAATTAACTTGCACAATGGTTAAGAGAATGGATGAGATTGTCTGTGATGACCCAGAGCAAATTTTCTGTCAATGGTAAGTTGGCGTCAGGATGGGCAGAACCCACACACAAACGTCAGAACGATTTGTGGGAGTCATGAAACAGTGTCTCCTTGGCCGACTCTCCAGAATAGGCAGGGAATGCAACAGACAAGTTGTGTTGAAAGAAACAAAAGCACTAACCAGATTTAAGAGAGGGGGCGGGGCAGAGGCAGGGTTAGACTGAGCTACGGAGGCTCTGGCTGTAGCGTGAACGGGTTCTCTCCCAGGACCAGAGTGATAGAGCTTTACAGCAGTTACATGAGAACAACTTTGGACTTTGTGGTGCCTTTAAATATGGTTTAAAATTGCAGTACCCAAAGCTGGTGAGGTCGTAATCGATTGCCATGCCTGTAAGCTCGTGGTGGCAAACTATCTTTCTTGTAAATAATTTGGCTATGAGGATTAGAAGTTAAACAAATATTTGTTCTTTTTCGCTTCGTCCTTATTGTCCTTACTGAAGGAAAAGGAAGGAGGTGATCGCTTTTATCACACACATTGGAGAGGAACCCCTCTCTCGAAAGCAGCTGCAGTGACTTAAAGGCTTTTTAAGAAGGCTGTGTAGCAACGTGTCCCAGTTGCTTGGTGCATAAAAAGATTACCTTAAAACATAGCAGCTTGAAGCAATCATTTTGCTTTGTTCACAGGTTTTTTGGTTTTTTTTTGTTTTGTTTTTTTTTTAAGCAGGAACTTAGAAGGAGTTCAAGCTCCTGCTTGGAGTGTGTCAAGGACTGTGTTTATATCTCCAGCATGGCTGTAGTCACTGGGCAGCTTGACCTGTCTCTCTGTCCATGCTGCAGTCATTGGAAGCTTGACCTGGCTGGCTGTCCACGGTGGCTCACAGATGTTTCAGCTGGACAGCTGTCAACTGCAAGCTTAGCTAAGACATGGCCAGAGCTCTTACCTTCAGCCTCTCTGACATGGCAGCTTCTGCTGGTCGCTTACCCAGATTTGGTTGCTCCCAGGGCTGCTGCTTGAAGACTATTATGGCTGTTGTTGATCTCATCTAGAAAGCTGTGTAGCATTATGTTCTTCTGGTCACAAGTGTGTCACTAAGCCTGGCCAAAACTAAAAAAGAGGGTAAACTTCACTGGCCAATGGGAAGACTGGCAAGGCAATGCAAGGCCTTTTCAAACATTGCTTAGGTGGGGCTAGAGGGATGACTCAGTCCTTAAGAGTACTTCCTACTCTTCTTAACCCAGCTCTAGGAGAACTAATGCCTTCTTCTGGCCTTTGTGGGGCACCTGCATACATGTGCACATGCTACATATATGTGTGTGTACATATACATATATGTGTATATACACATAATTAAAGCAAAAATATTATAGTAACACCCTTATACTTCTTATAAGTTTTAATTGAAAACAAAAGAACTTTTCCTTTTTCCTCTTTACTTTTGTATTTGCAGCTCTCTTTTCTATTTTCCAACTTTAGTAGTTTTCTCGTGTGTGTGTGTGTGTGTGTGTGTGTGTGTGTGTGTGTGTGTGTACACAATGTATGTTGTGCATGTGGAGTTCAGAGGACAAGTCAAAGGAGTTAGTTGTCTACATTGACCACGTGGATCCTACGGATCAAAATTAAGCCATCAGACTTGAGGGCCAGCATCTTCACCTACAACCATCTCGTTGGCCCATCTTTTCTCCTTTTACTGTTGGCATCTTCCACGAGCTGCCTGGATACTTCCTTTTAGGGGACCACAGAGTTCATTTGGTACATTTTCTACTTCCCATACTGCAGGTGATACTTTTGTTGAACTTTCTCCCACTGTATAACAAAGATCTCCTTTGCCTACAATTCTTGTAATGTTTCTCCGACTTTCCCAGAAGCTTTCAGCTCTCTCAACCTTTGCCTGCAGTCTGATCTCAAAGATGACGCCATGTGCTTTAATTTTTTTAATTATAGTAACGCTTCATTTGCAGATACCAAAATTCACTTTGGTTATTATCACCATGTGAAAATTTTTCTCCAAGTGTACTGGCTTAAAACAACCATTTTATTTTGCTGGTAATTTTGAGCTTCTGAAATTTGAAAAGGGCTCAGCTGAGCCTCTCTCCATTGAGGTCATTCATGCAGCAGAGGCAAGATGTCAGCTGGGGCTGCAAATATCAGCTGAGTTGACGGGACCGGCAGTGTGAGATGGCCCACTCCTACAGTCAGAATTTTATGCTGGCTGTCAGCTTATGAGCCCGGCAGTCCAGCACTATGCTGGCATGCAGACTCTGTGGCTAGGCGGTCTCAGGACAGTCAGCCTTCTTCTGCAGTGCTGATATCCCCTGAAACTAAGGCCCCAAAAGAACAGGCTGAGACTCGGTGGCATTTTCTGGCCTGCGCTTGAAACGTAAACAGCATCTCTTTGCTGTGTGGTATTGCTTACAGAGTGGTCACAAAGTCATCCCGGCTTCATGGGTACCACTTCTCAAGAATTTGTACAACCAAGGTTAAGGAGAGTAAGCAGAACAGAATCCCATGTATCCTGTGTTGAAATGATAGATACAGATAAAAGGCTGGAGAACAATGGGTGGAAGTACAAACAATGTAATTATTCTGTTGTTATAGATGATTTTTCTCTGCTTGTTTTATAATTTAAAAAAGGAAAGATGGGGGAAATGCATGTCTTAGAGATTCTATATTTCTTATTTATCACCCAGGCTCCATTTTCTGTGCTATCTTTACTGTAACTGTGAGAATCCTTTCAAGCTGGCTTGGGGGATTTAGCATTGGGGTGCCTTGAAACATGGAGAATTCAACTGTTGGGACACGCGGGCAGCTCTGGCCCTAGTGGGGGATGGGCTGCACTGTAGACTGCGGGCTATGCCACACCGCTTCAAGGATCCTCTCCTTCAGGGTCAGGAGGACGCCTAAAGGTGAAATCTATGTCCTCGCAGGAGCAGGACCTCCCAAGCATTGTCACACTCCGCTGCCCTCCAGTCCTGTCTGCTCTATAAAACAATTAACAGGAGAAATAGGTCAAACAATAGAGGTGGACAGGGGGACCAACCTGTCCGAGCAGAATGTGCTTACGTTCAGCCCCGGAGGCAACAAGGAGTCAAAGCCAGCTATGTGTGTCATTATATATGCCAACCCTCACCTACTTTGCTCTCCATACTGTGACATCCAGAGTGCTTTATTGACCTGTTTATAGCAGGCCTTGGGCAGCAGCACAGGACAAGGGCCTATCATGGGCTGCACCGTGGCCCCATATTCACATACTGAAACCTTCATCCTAATGTGACTAATTCAAAGATAATGTGTTTTCAGAGGTCTTCCAGGTTAAGGGTGCTTCTATGCCTGGGCCCTTATCCAATAACCCTGACATTGTTATGAGATGAGGAAGACAGCAGGCCCTTAGACCAGCCAGGTCCCTTTCTTATAGGAGCCCGGAGTGCAGCAGTGGCAAACAGCAGCCTGCTCAGCTGTGTATCCATTCTGCTACTTGTGCAGGTTGTCTCACGTGACCTTGGAGACAGCCTTTCCCAGTGGCTGCTTCCATGTCTGATCTCATGCTGCTCCTAATCTAAGCTCTGGCAGGTATGTGGGGGTGCCTCTGGGATGCTCCAGAGTATAGTGGCCTCTGTTCCCATCATCACATCCACCCACAGCAAGCCATAGAAGAAGGAGCGTGTGACTGAGGCTCCATGTGGGGCCTGTAGAGTTTCCACATCCCAAAGTGAGTTTTACCAGGGATGAATATGCAACCAGGAGGCCTAAGTGGACACAGTGGTGCACACCTGTAACCTCAGCGCTTGGGAAGACAGGTGGACACAGTGGTGCACACCTGTAACCTCAGTGCTTGGGAGGACAGGTGATTTCTGAGTCAGCCTGGAATGAATGATTAGATTCTGTCTGAAAACAAGCAAACAAACAAGCTGAAAAGTGGCTCTGGGATTTCTGTGTTTGTAATCTCACACTGCCCTGGAAAAAGGTAGCCTTGAACTCCTGAGGGACTCCACTGTGCTTCCCATTCCTATCCCCACCAATAATTCCCACTGCTTATACAGACAATTATAAAAAGAGACAGTGTACAGACGGAAGCAAGGCCATGTGAGGACTCTAGAAGGAAGGCATCTACAAGCTGAGGAGAGGGGCAGCAGGAGAAACCAACTCTGCTGACATCTTGTTTGGATTTCCAGCCTCCATTTCTGTGACTAAATAAGTCCCCTGGCCTCCTCTATCCTGTTTGTGTGTTTTGTCAGGGCAGTCTGAGCTCTCCTACTGTCCCTTTGGCATGCCTTCAGCAGCTACTTAGCATTTTCTTTGCTTTCTAGCATAAGCCATTATTGTCACTTAATTCTTTCTTGCCCATGGTAGGCAGACTGGTGATCCTCTCTGAAAAGCTAGCTGCCTTGTAAACCTCCAAACCCATATTGACAGTATTCAGTTCGTCCAGGAATGCCTTCCATGAGTACCAAGAAGAAAGTTTTTGAAAAGACACTTTTGTGTTCTTGCCCATTGAAAGAAGCATTGAAAAGATTCATAATTGAAATTTGAGAAAATGAAGATTTGTTTCTAGGGTGAGAACGGTTTGCTTCTCTCTGTCTCTGCATAGCACAGATAAGCGGGAGTGGTCCAGCGTTGCCATGGATGGGTTTAAAGTGGACAGTAGAGGAATTCCTGGATGTCTGCAGTGAGGCACATGCAGGAGCTGAGGGGATGATGATGCTTATAGCACATTCTCTGATCTCCAAGGTCTGCCACAGAAACAGCTTCTCACCAACATGGAGGGCCAAAGAGATGACCTCAGATATGTAAAGGCATTTTTGTGGTGCTGGCAAATAAATCAGAGGACTGATTTATTAACCCAACTGGTAGTTACATTTGTGTTTTAATTGATTCTTATGTGGATACATAAATGGAGCCCTTACGAATTTGTGTGTGCCATCCTAGGGGGAGGCCATGCTGATGGTCTCTGTATTATTCCATATATATATATATATGATACCAAAGGAATATAAAGACTAGTTTTAAAAGGAGGAAAGAAAAGTGACCCAGAAAGGATGAATCTGATTTAATAATACTTACTCCAAATGGAAGAGATGAAATCCAAAAGGAAAAAGGCAGCAGGGAAGCTGGAAGTCTTAAGAAGCACACCGAGTGGTCTAGGGCCGTCACATCTGTGCTTGCTGACCTTCCTTTCCACATGCACACAATGTCAGCAGGAAGCTGCAGTTGGAGAGCTTGAACACACTGGTGCTGGGCCTGAAGCTGATGCTAGACACTGTAGACCAGACAGCAAGGTAACTGGGAGAGCATTGGACCAAGGGGACCTCCTCCAGGCTTCTTGGGGACTAACTTGTTTCCTATGTGTGCTGGTTGGCCTTGGCTGTCAACTCAGGCTTGGGTTCAGAGGTATTTAGAGTGGTTGGGCCTTACATGAATGTTTGTGGGGACTGACATGTGTGATGGACTGAGAATGGCCCCCATAGGCTCATCTGTCTGAATTCATGGTCCCCAGTTGGTGAAACTGTTTGGGAAGGATTAGAAGATGTGACCTCCTTGTTGGAGGAGATACGTCACTGGGGGGTTGGCTTTGAGGTTTGTGCCATTCCCACTCTCTCTCTCTCCCCCACTTCTCCTTCCCTCCCCCTGCCATGCTTGTGCATCAAGATGCAAGCTCCTAGCTACTGTTCCAGTGCCATGACTGCCTGACTGGTACTACGGTCCCTGACATAATGGTCATGGAGTCTAACCCTAGGAAACCGTAAGCCCTAGATAAACTCTTCCTTCTGTAAGTTGCCTTGGTCATGGTGTCTTATCATGGCAATAGAAAAGTAACTAAGATAACATGTGAGCAAAGGGAGATATTGACCCTGAGCAAGGGTGGCACCATCCAATGGGCTGGAGAAGGAGAAGGCAGTATGAGCCCACACCAGTCCCCTTTCTCCTGTACATGCCTGCAGCAGCTGGCATTGCCCAAAGACTTTAGACTCCAGCTCTGTTTGCTTTTCAACATGGATTCAATACCAGGACCTCTCCAGGGGGTTTCCAAGGGTTTCAGCACTGCATTAGAACTGTTGAGGCAAATGGCTTCTTGGAGTGAGTAGCTGCAGTGATCTCTGTGTCTCCAGCATACACACTGTCACTTTTGGTCTAGCCATCACCCTGTCATGTGAACCAATCTAACAAATCCCTTTTGTAATATACACATGTACTTTATTGGTCTATTCTTCTAAAGAACCCTGTCTAAGGCAACTTGAGAGCCACCAAGCCCTTCCAGCTTAGATTTGTGCTTAACTCACAAGTTCCACATGCCTTTTGCTCTTTTTCAATGTTTCATGATTGGGGTTTCTCAGAACCTTCCAGAAGTCCTGACCACAGTGTTTTGTGTAACAATTAATAGCTAGGGGTTTTATTTAGTTGTTTAGCTACAAGACTTTGAAACTTTGAAGCTATGTGTGCTGAGGTAAGCTATTACCTTTATAGGGCTCAATGGGACTAATCACACACCCTTGTGGTAAGTGGGGCTTAGGAATCATCTACCTAAACCTGGACGATGCCAGGTCTGGGTCTCACTGAATTGATGTCCTGATTTCTGATCCCTTGTGGAAATAGGGATGACGGATGCATCTATGTTTTCAGATTAAATGGTTGTAAGGAGACCAGCACTCCTTTCTTGGAGCTCAGACAGATTTCGGGAGTCAAACCACAGCAGAATGCCACAGCTTGCAGACAGCAAGGTGAATAGGTCCAAGTGACACAATCTGAGCCTTTGAGAGATGTCAGGCACAGGATAGAAATAGTTGGAAATGCTGGCTGTCCTGATGAAGGGCCAGGAATGTAGTCCCTCTGTGACTGTTTAACTTGATGGAACACACATGCAAGGATCACTATGTGATGGCTTAGAGCCCATCCAAAATGGTGTAGCTGGCTCTGGTGCTGAAGCCAAATCCCTTTGTTGATGACCTGGGAAATCTCTGCAGTCTTTTCATAATGGAGAGAAGCAAAAGGTGGCTGTCCATCATTTCCCCAGCACACCACAGAGTCTATCAAATGGCTAAAACTCTTTTTGCCACCAATCTTTCTGAATTCTGAGTCTTGCAGCTGAGGCTTAGTCAAGGCAACAGAGAGAATCATTTTGTATGACCTACTGTGCCAGGAATTAATGTTTTAGCTTCTGGATCCTGGGAAAGTCTGTGAAGTTCCCAAGGGAGATAGAGAGCTGGTGAGAGCAAGGTAGGTTTATGTCAATGAGTGTTTAGCAAGCAGTATGGAAATAGGCCAATGTCTTCCCAAGCCCAGTACCTGGGTGCATGTCGGTCCTCCCTGCACATAACACACCTGCAGTCTGCACAGGTGGCCTCCCTTGTCACTCCTGACAGGATTCAAAAAGAGATCTGTAGCTGGGATGAGAATAGAAGAGTGGCATGTCTCCACTCTTGACCCGCATCCCTCCTGCACGAACAGAGAAGCCAAGTGAAGAGACCCCCACATGCTTGGCCCTTCTCCTTGCATCTGCAAATGAGACAAGTCTCCACACCATGCTCCCTGCCTTAACGACATGACATGCCTTACCTGAAAATAAAAGATTAACTCATTTTTAACTGCAGCCCTTCTGCTTCTGGGCCAGTCTGAATGTGAGTTGATTTGTTAGCTGGCAAAATGAAACTATTTTCATAAACACGGTCCCCTATTCACAGTCTCCACAAACCCACCCATTGCAAACTGAGGCTGACTCAGTCTCTCTCTGATTCTCAGCAGCCCCAGATTCTGCCAACAGCTGCTTCCACAGCTTCAGAGTGGCTTTGAATTCTGAGAACCAGAGTGTCACATGTAGTCACAGTGAGGTCCAGTGGGACTCTTCAGACCTCCCATGCTGTCTCTAGGATCTGGGTCTGTTTACTGGGCTAAGAACTTCAAGTGCACACCTCGGTGGTATCATGGTTATGCCTGCTCATCAACTTGATGTGGTTTAGAATAACCATGGAAACGATCTTCTAGCCATGTCTGTGAGGACGTTTCTGGATCGGGTTGGGGTGGAAAGACCCCCACTGTATCTGAGTGTCATCCTTTCTTGACTTGGCTCCTGGGATGAATAAGGAAAAGGGGAGCTGAGCACTAGCATTCACTTCTCTCTGCTTCCTGAATTTGGGGACAATGTGACCAGCTGCCCCACTTTCCTGCACCATGGCTCAAAAGCCTCCATCCCTAAGCTGTTTTGTGTCAGACATCTTACCACAGCAACCAGAAAAGTGACTAATAGAGATGCTCTCCAGTTCTTCTGTGGTTTGGGATTCAACTCTTCAGGAAACGCAGTCAATGTGATAGACCACAGCATAGAGCAGGGGTGGATTCTAAAGTCAACTTCCATTATTTAGTGAAGGAAGTAAATCCCATTGTTAGGATCATTGACTTTACAGAAGTCACTGCCATAGGAGAGGGGAGGTTAGGCTGCTCTCTCTGTTTTCAATACTATAGAGGTGCTTTTCGAGAAAGGCCAGGAAGATGCTCACTGCCAATCTCTTCGAGGTCTGAATTTGGACCCTGGAGTTTTTCAAGAGGATGAATGGAATTAGATTTTCCTTTATTTCATTAAAAATTACATTACATTCATTCATTCATTCATTCATTCATTCATTCATCTATTTGTTTAGTGTGTGTATGCCTGTGTACCATGGTTCATGTTTGATGGTCAGAGGACAATATGAGGGAGCCAACACTCTTCTTATACCTTGTGGGGATCAAACTTGTGTCTTCAGGCTTGGCACCAGGCCCCTTTCTCTGCTAAGCCATCTTGCAGGCCCAAATTTTCTTAAAGGAATACAGTCACAATTTAAGATCAACCTTCTCCTATCAGTCCTAGTGAATCTTCCTGTACAATCAAAGGTCTCTGCTGCTGACTGAAAAGAGTTGATTATCTTCCAATAAAAGCGTCTACTGGGGTTGGGGATTTAGCTCAGTGGTAGAGTGCTTGCCTAGCAAGCACAAGGCCCTGGGTTCGATCCTCAGCTCCACAAAAAAAAAAAAAAAAAAAAAAAAAAAAAAAAAGGAAAAGTATCTACTTCAGGGGCAATGGAAATTAAAAGAAACGAACAAACAAAACCAACAACAACCTTATCTTCTCATAGTCCTGAATTTTAATGAAGTCTGTGGGATCCAGACACACGTCAATGGCTGCTCCTCAGGAGCAGCTGACATTTTTGGAGAGAGTCTACTTGTAACTAAACAAGAAACATAAGCCCAAGGATCATGCAACTGAACCATCTTTACTCCAGAAAGATGCAGCTGGATTTTCCCAAAGAGTTGCTAAGTTGTGATAATTAATGTCATGTGTTCAGTTAGCTGACCCATGGTACTCAGATGCTTGGCCAGACATTACTCTGAGTGACACTGAAAGAGAGAGAGACAGAGGCACAGGTGTATGCATGCACAGACTTGTACAAAGCCTGGGGAGGGCATCAACAGCCCTCTGTCACTCTCTACCTTATTCTTTGGGACAGAGTTTCTCATGCTTATTGTCCCAGTAATCCTCCTATTTCCTCCTCTCCCTTAGGCCTGGAATCACAGCTGAGAGTAGCCATGCCCCGTTTTTGTTTTTTTGTTTTTTGTTTGTTTTTTTGTTGTTGTTATTGTTTTTTTTTTGTTTTGTTTTGTTTTGTTTTGTTTTGTTTTTTTAATGCAGGTACCAGAGATCTGAACTCAGGTCCTCGTGTTTGCATAGCAAGTGTTCTAACCCACTGAGCCATCTCCCTAGCCCTGACAGATGGCTTTTTTATTTGGACTGCAGCACTGATTCTCACTAGCCCTCTAGCTTGTGAAGGCCCTACTCCGCAAAACGGATTTAGCAGTATCTAATTCCTTAAAATCAATCTCCTTTTATTTATATGCACACATTCCCTTGGCTCTGTTGCCCCAGCTGACCCTGACAGATGTGTGACACTCTGAGGCCTTCCTTGTAATCTTTCCTCAGCCCTGCCTGGACAGTGGACTCTCCACAGCTCTCTGAAACACAGATGCCTGGGCACCTGCTTCTAGATAGCTTGGCTGGATAAATTGTAGCTGTGGGCTAGGGAATTAAGATTTTAAAGGCTTCCTAGATCATTCTCAAGTACAAGCACCATTGAGAAATAATGTCTGGAATTTTAAAATCTGCACAAGAATGGAGCTAAAACACATTAGCCTATTTCCTAATTAGCCAGTCCCTCTGCTGTTGGGTTTTGCCTTGATGTGTCTCTACAGCAGGGCCACAATGTGTCAAGTATGTTTTTTTTTTCCACACTGTTGAACTAGAAAAGCTCTTTAGTTCATCCTGTGTGAACGATGGTACTTTATATTGACACTAATTCCTATCTTCCAGAAGAAAAGCATGCTTTTCTATTTCGTTTCCACATTTGATGACAACCCTTTGATGTTGGCAAGTGGCTAGTTAATTTACATCAGCTTTACTCAGAAGGAAAGTGGGACAGAAACAGTGGCCTGCTCCACACAGCATTCGCTCTAAGAGCCAGAATGTCCAAGGAAAGGAATAAATCACCTTTTAAGAATGTCTTCCCTGGTGACTCTTAAGGTGTCGTGAAGCCTGGTCTACTGCTGTATTTGCACATGAGCAAAATGATACACACATGAGGTTATCCATTAAAGCCTAGTTTGTGGAAGACAAGACTGGAAGCCAGCTAAGTGTCTGCCATCAGGGACAGGTTAAAGAATTATAGTACATCCTAAAGTGGTGTGCTGTGCACTCATAAAAATGAATGAGGCAGTTCCTCCTGCTCAGATATGGAAAGATCTAGCAGTTCACCACAGCCAGCTTGGATCCAGTCACGAGGATATTTTACTAGTGTTTCTTCCTAATGTTGCAATCAGTGGTCTTGCATGGCTTGAAGCCAGCCAGCACTGGGAGTTATCCCAGGGGAATTTGCACCTCACAAAAGAAGGTTGTTAAGCATTTACTAGCACACCACTGGAAAGAACTCTAAACCCCACTGTCAGGTGAGTAAAACAAAGTGTAGTGTGCCCTCAGAGGGGGAATTTATGTGCTGAGACACACGTGAGAACTTGGGGTGTCCATCAGTTGTGGAGCATTCTCTTAGTACTTATGAGGCCCTAGGTTTGGCTCCTAGCACTGCAAAAAAGACAAACACACATGCACACCCCACACCGACTTCTCAATATTTAAACATAAATTAGCATATAACCTAGAAATTCCATTCACAGATATATAATCACGAGAATCACAAGCTTGTAATCACACAGAAAAATTGTTCACAAGTGCTCATAGGAGCATTATCCATAACAGCAATAGGATGGAAATGTCCATCGGTGGATGAGGGAGTAAATAGATTGCGATACATATGCCTAGTAGAATATCAATCATCCCTATAAAGGAATGAAGTGTTAGATGAACAAGCGAGACATGGAAAGACAAATACTGCATGCTCTCACTTAGATGTAGAAGCCAAAGTTTATCGTGAAGACACAGAGACTAGAGCAGTGTTTACCAGAGTCAGGGAAGGTTTTGGAGGAGGCAGGGATGGCGACAGGTGGGCCCAGTTGAATAGAGGAATAGCACCCAATATTCCAGTGCACAGGAGGATGGCTACAGTTGACAACAGTCAATTAAATATTGTAAAGAGATAATAAGGGTTTTGAGTGTTCTCAACACAAAGCAATGGCATGTGTCTGAGGTGATACGTATGCTAATTGTCCTCATCTGATTGTTACACATTGTAGCTATGTCTCAAAATGTCACACTGTACTGCATAAAATGTATAATCACTATGTGTTAATTAGAATATATTAATAAAAATGAGTGAGGTATTGATGAATGCTCCAACTTGAATGACCCTCAAAAACATGTTGAGAACTGTGTTTGGTGCATGCTCATTTATAATCCCAGGTTGAGGTCATCCAACTGCGAATTCAAAGCCTGATGGACTGCACAGTGAGTATGTATCTTGGTGGTTTTATTGGTTTGTTTGTGTTGTTTAATTGTTGAGAAAGAGTCTGGTCATGTAACCCTGACTGGCTTGGACCTCACTATGTAGACCAAGCTTGCCTCCAAGAGATCCACCTGCCTCTGCCTCCCTGGTGCTGGTCAACATGACCAGTAAGAATTTACTTTAAACAAACTAAAATAAAACCAAAACCATCATCAGCAACACACACACACACACACACACACACACACACACACACACACACTTAAACAAACAACAAGTTAACCAAGAAGCATCCCACTCCAAGGAAAGCATGGAATGAAGGAATTTAGACACCAAGGATCACTCATCATAATGCCCCTTGCATACAATGAACCCATAATAGGCAGGCCCGTGGGGAAAGCAAGCAAGGATGGGCAGAAGTGGGGAGGAGGGAGGAACAGGGAGTCGTTACTCAACGGGCAACTTTGCCTTCTGTAGTTTCATTTCCAGGATGATAAAAATGTTTTGATACTAAGAGAGAGGGGTGAGGCAGTGTTATGCAAGCACCAAAGGCCACTGAACTGTATACTTTAGAATGGGGAACTGCGTGTTGCATAAACTTTATCTCAATTAACAAAGCAAACCCCCAAACCTCAGGCAGGCTGTGAATAGAAACCGATAAAGTGTCTCTGGAGAATAGTAGGTACCTAAAAGATGAGGCAAGGGCAACTTTTTTTTTAATACAACTTTTTATTTATTCGAATCTTTAGCCATGTATATAAAAGGGGATATAAAGGTTTATTAAGACCAGACATTTCTTCTATAAAGCCCAAGATAAATGAGTAAAGCATAAGTTAATTGGGTTGGATAGTTGGGTCCATGGGTAAAGTGCTTGCTGCCCAAGCGTAAGGACCGGGGGGGGGGGGCACTGAAGTGTACTTCTGCAACCCCAGTTCTGGGGACTGGCAGATCCTAGGGATTTGCTGGTCAGTCTGTCTAGTTTATTCATGGAATCCAGGGTTAGTAAGAATCTCTGTCTCAAAATATAGTGTGGAGAGGTAGTTGAGGAAGACATCTCAACATCAACCTCTGGATGCCACACGTATACATGTGGGTAAATGCTTCTGTACACCACTGTGCATACACATGGCACACACTAAGGAATGAGTTGAAGGCAACTCACAATTCATTTAGAATCTGTAAATGGAGGCTCTCCTCCACAGACTCTCACTGGCTGGCCCTCTATTGTCTTATTCAATAAGGTGGGTGCATCTTTGGGAGGCTGGATTGACACGGCCCTGTGAGCAGTGGATGCCAGAAAATTTCAAGGATGACTTGGTGGCAGATTCAGCTGAGTTGATCCAGGAGACACTCCAATGTCCTTGGGTAGGCCTGGGCCTTCTCTCTGAAACGGTTTTCCTCTGTAATATGGGGGATGGTCAGACCTATTTCTGAAACTAGTTTGACAATCGACGGGGATAGCATATACATGTGTCCATCACTTGGCAGCCACTCATCAATGTGAAGATACTTTCCAGGACAGAGGTGGGGTGGGGGATTGTGAGACTGCCTGAGTGGGAGGTGCTACCCAATGACATATGGAGGTTTGTTTGGCTGACCGAGTGCTAACAAACGCGCTACAGCTGGATCTTATGGTCCTTCCACTTCTTCTGCTTTTATAAACCCTGACTGTACCACTGAAGTGGAGAAAGAATAAAAAAAGAAAAAGAATTAGACTCTTAGGGGTCACTAAAGCTGTGATTTATTGAGTGCTTATCATGGGCCTCATATTTTAAAGGCATTATTTCCAACTCTTGCAATAGCTCTGGAAGCAATATATTCCAGTGGTCATTTATGGGGGCTCAGAGAGTTGATGGCAGCTACTCAGGGTTTGGGGACTACTGGTAAGTGCTGAAGCAGGGATTTGAACCCAGTGCTGCCTAATATTCTGCTGTATCACACTCCTCTTGTAAATCACCCAAGTCGAGACTGCTGGTTTACATGGACTTAGAACATCCAGGGGATCCAGATGACAGCTGGAAGAGGCACACACATAAGATTGACTCTACCCTCACCTGTAAGGATCCCCCACTTCTGTGTCCCTGCCACTTTGACAGCGAGCTCACCACCTCCTGTGACAGCCCATTCCATTTTTAGATGACTCTAATTACTAAGGAGACTCATAATGTGCTGTTTGCCAATCACGTTCACCTGCTATTTTCATTACAACTTCATATGCCCCGATGAGGCCATCATTAAGAACCCCATTACCTCCAGGACGGGCAATAAGGCCTCTAACACCATCACCAAGCCAAGTCTCAAGCACTGGCAGTGCAGACAGAGCCAGGAAGGGGCTGTTCATGGCACCTTCAAATGAGTCTACGACAGGTGATTATCTCTTCTGAGGGAAGATTAGTCTGGATGGGATGTATTGTCACTCGGGGCAGGGGTATAGAATAGATAGCAGAAGTCTAAAATAATCAGAGTCGTGCACGTCTGCAGCACAATTCCTTGGTTAATTGAAACGCTTAGGAAAAGCAGTGGAGGTTGATTTCAGCTTCCTCCTGGTTTTCAGCCTCTCTGGCAGTTTTCTGTGAAGGACAGTCAGTCCTCAAACAATCCAGCATGAGCTCATGTCGCCAGCTTGCTGCACAGTGAACTTTCTGTCAGATCTAACAACTAATAACGGAGATTAAAAATGGAAAGGGCTGCGAAAGGGGGAACCCAAGGTCTCCCGAATGTGTGAGCCACTCATCTGGTTCTCCTCAGGGGAAACTAACCCTGTCTCTGCGATTGCGTGAACCGCAGGGAACTGAAGGATGCCGGGTCAGAGGAGTGACGGGGCTCTCCCGGGATTTCAGGTGGCAAATAGGATTGAGAATCTTAGCTTTAATGAAGACAACAGAAATCACATAATTAACACGCACTGTTAACACCTCATTAGTCTCCCGGGGCTTAAGTTATGCTAAAAATAATCAACACATTTTGTTTAAATAAGGCTCTGCTACAGGTGGCCACGAAGTCCTCCTTGGCCACAGCAGATCGAGAACATTCCCCTAAATTTACTTCAAAATGCTCCCAGAAGGCTTTGCCTTCAGTCCAAGGAAAGGATTATTAAAAAAAGGATGTGGAAGCATGGAGAAGAAATGAGTGAGTTATCTCGACGTCTTTGTGGCTCTGAGTTTGACTCTGAAGACTTATGCAGCCTGGTTTTACAACCCACGTGTATGAAAGCGGAGCTGCCTCTTCAGTGGCTCCACTGGAGTTTTGATGTGGGTCTTGAGCGAAGCTGGAAAGAGGCAGTTTTGCCCCGTGCATTCTCGATTTTTCTGGGTGGGATTCTCAGCACTGGATCCCACAGCATTTGTTTCTATGCCCCATTCCTCCTCATCTGAGTTTGGCCTCTGATCAAGAGGATTGTAAGGAAATGGAGTGATGCTTCTAGATTTTGAAGTTTGGGTTTTAGTTTTTAGTTTTAGGTTTTAGCCTGAGACCTTTGGAGAACTTTGAACCACTAAGGGAGTCATAGTTCCTGTTGGCCAGACCAGTTCTCAGGAGAGGCCTTGGAGGATAAGAGGGTACATGAGAGAGAGCCACGGCCTCTATTTTTCTGAGGCCAAAGCCTCTAGCCAATAGATACAAGACCAAAGCTACATAAGACCAATGAAGTCCCTGCTAGCCGGAATCTTAAAGCACGAGAAAAAGATGGCTAAAGCTGGTTATTTAGAAGCTGCTAAGCTTGGGGTGAGTGTGGTAAAAAGAAAATTAACCAAGGCACCTCTCCTCTGGCTAGCCCTTCTCTTTGCCCCTTTCACTCACACATGGCCATCTCTTAGGTGCAGAAGGCTTGGCTCACCCCTCCCATAGCTCCTATGTTGAAACCCTAACACCCAACTGAAGGGATTTGGTGGTGAAGGCTGTGAAAAGTTAGTCCTCCCTACCATGGTGGAATGTGCGTCCTTGGATAAAAGGAAAGACAAGTCAGAATTCCCTCTGTCTGTCATTCAATGACTCAGAAAATGGTACCTGTTTTTCCAGAAGGGCCTGTAGTGACACTTCCATCTTGGCGCAGGCTTCCAGAACTTTGAGAAATGAGCATCTAATGCTGACACGGTGTGGCCTGTGGCCTTGTCCTATAATGGACTAACCCAAGACATCACCTCAGTGCATACTTCCAAGCCTTCTGCTAACAGTTTTGGGAAAATTGTGTCTAGGTGTCCACACATTATGATGGAAAGTCTCTTGCACTTCTTGGAAAAGTAAGGCGATTGTTGGGAATGTTGGATGACAGTCCAGACTTTTGGGTCTGAGCTAAGAGAGAAACACAATGTTGTTGTTTTTTTGAATTTTTTCTTGTTCTTGCTTTTTCTCTACATGAAAATAGGGACACCACCTACTCCCATGGCTCGCTGCAAAACCCTGTGCTTCAAGGCTGGCTGTGCTGGTCAAGGGAAAGATGGTCCTAGCTTTGGCCATTGCACGATCCTACAAAGTCATGGCTAGCTCTGAAGAGAATTTCCCAAGTAACCTTCAGCTGAAAAGCATTGTGTTCATGCCCAAACCACAGCTGATACAGAATGCTTCCACTCTTGAGCTGAGAATTGCAGCTTGTTCGGAGAAATTGGCCATATGCCTCGATGGAAGAAAAGGAAAAGGGATCCTTTTGAAGGCACACTGAAGGATGTTTACACAGACCTGAGCAATAGCCTAGCAAAGGTAAAGAGGTATTGTTGGTGAGACTCTTCTTGGAATGCAGAAAACTGGGACTGAATGAATAAATGTGTGCATGTGGGGGTGGGGTGGGTGAATGGATGGGTAGGCAGATAGATGGATGACTGTGATGAGCAGAGAGAATACAATATACCCATGTGTGTGTTTTGTATATGGCTGAGAACAGGAGGAAGTCTGTAAATGCTGAAGAAGAAGGATGACAAGGGATGAGAAGGTCCAGACAAAAACATTTCCTGTAGCTGAGCCTTATTAAGACTTTCTGCAATTTGTCTAGATCAGAAACACACACAATTTGACTTCACTGTTGCTGGTGGCAATGGTTGGAGTTTGGAACCTTTCTGTTCTTGGGTAATTATGAGCACTTTAATTCTGTGAGATAAGCCTGACTATCTCAACTAATCTCGCTGTCTTTATACACTCCCAAATTAGAGAACTCTCAGAGTACATTAAAGTCCTACAGGTAAACATCAGAACCAGTGTGGAAGCCAATGCTCGCCGCTTCCCTCACACTCTCCCTCCTTCATTCTTAGCAAAGGAAACTCCATTTTGTTCTGAGAGGAAAAGGAGGCTTGCCCTGCCAGACTCTTGTTTGTACTGACGCCCTGTGATTAATTCCTGGCCACAAGACATCAAAACATCTGGGGGACAGGATGTTTCCCTTCCTTTATCCTCTCAGAAATGGAATGCCACATCTGGGTGTGTAAAAGAGTGTTCCCCTGAAATTAGGAGGCTACCTGAGAGAGGCCAAAAGTCAATGTGCCGCCAGTGTGAGCCCTGCTGGCCCAACAGGGCTCTCCTACCGGCTCCAGACTTTTTTTAAATGTGACATTCATCAAGTGTCTCAGAAACTTCTTGTCATAGTTTCCATTATTTTCAGCCAAAAGCATTCCTGGCAGACATTCCTGGGTTGATCCTATTGTAAACTGCAGTCTGGGATCTGGTGCCCAGAGTGGGAAAAAGAAAAAGCCTTCTTTATTGAATATTGCCTTTAAAAAGGCCGATTCCTCCCAAGGGTAAGAAAAATTGTATTCTTTTGGGCCGCAAATCCTGGCTGGAACCAAGTTTTTTAATCAAACCACAGAGTAGGAAGTCCAGAGGTTTTTGGTTTTCTGGTTTTTTTTTTTTTTTTTTGGCAAAAATATGCAGAAACATCTGGGCTTCGAAGACCTTCTTCCTTCCCTTCCCCTTCCCAACCATCCTGGGCTACTGCCTTGTGCCAACTGAACTAGATTCCTCAGGGACTTTCCTTGGGGGCTCCCTCTGCCCTGAGCCCTGTGGTGAAATATGGAAGCCTGAATGAAACGTTAGGAAGGAAAGGCTGTCGAGTTCTGCATCTCGCCCATGTTCTATAAATAATCTCCCAAGTGTGAAACGTCTCCAAACGGGATGATGATGACCACCATGGTGATGGCAGTGGGAAGAGTGGAAGCCCGGGACACTTGTTGGCTGCTGTTTGTGAGAAAACAAGGCTTGGTTTCTTTTCCAGTCTCCTGGCATTTAAGTTTCCAAATGAATGGTTGGATTTATTCACCCCCACCCCCAGTCTCATAACAGGAAGCAATTGAAGTGCTTGACGTGACTCAACAACCCATGTGAAGAAATGAAACACGTTAACAAATCCTTCCTTGCTGCCCTTGGAGCCCACCAAGCTACCTTCAGGGCACCTAAGGGCAGTGCTGAGGGAATCCCAAACTCTCACCAAGTGGGAAGAAAGAGACTCGGATCCATGAACTAACAAGACTCAGTCGTGGACTGCCATCACAAATAGCCGCCTTTTCAGTGTGGGACTGATGTTCTTAGGAGTTTTCAGAGCCAGTGCCTCGCTGAGAACAGACATAAAAATGGAGGACAGGGTCATGTGATCATCAGAGCCTCAGATAAACTGGCATATCTCAACAGGACAATGCAAGAGTCTGGCAGGTACTTGGGGACCTGCTGATTTTGGTTCACCCTCAGGAGTGAATTCACCGGGGACGTGCATCTGCTGGCTCGCAAGCCAATCTGGGATTCCATGTCGGATGCATAGAGGACTCAGTCTGCAACGCGTCAGTCACACAGAAGACAGAGCAGAGCAGGCTCGGCCTCTTTCTTTGTGGTGGGCATCGCCATTCCGCCATTCCGCTATCCCCGTGTGATTCCTGTGAAACTGGCCTCACCCACTCCTGGTCACACAGCAAGATTCCCTCCTCAACAATACAAACAGCTTCCAGGAGACTTAGCCTAGGGTTGTCAAAAATGGCGGAAGGCCTAGAGCTATTTAAATAGACGATCCTGGAGTTTTCGATTGTGTGAACCAATGACATCTCCCTTTCTGATGAAGTTGGCTTGAGTTTAGTGTACTATCCCCAGCCGCTTCAGCAGAGCCAGCTAACTAACACAAGAACAAAGGTTCTGGTGCTGAAAAAAGGAAACAGACATCTATACAGAAATTCACCTGTAGGTTGGGGATGGCTCAGCGGGTAACAGAGCTTGCTGTGTAAGCTTGAGGACCTCAGTTTGGTTTCACCAGAACCCAAACATCTGGGCATGGCAGTGCACACTATCCCAGCACTGGGCTTCTCATTTGTTCAGAATTATTAGGAGGATTGTTGTGGACTGCTGGCTGCTAGCCTAGTTCCATATTCAGTGAGATAGCATGTCTCCAGGGAATAAGGAGGAGAGGGATAAGGCCCCCAGTGTCCCCCTGGCCTCCGGGTGTCCGTATTTGCATTCACCAGTTTCTACATCAAGCCTGAGAGCTCTCTTTTCACCAGCCCAATTTATAATTACCGTAAAAGAAAACAGATACCGAAATTACACAATGTGGTGGTTGCTATGTGCTAAGCACTTCCTTTCCTTACATACATTAGCTCATTTAATTATGAAATTCCCTCATTATGTTGGTTAATTCAATTACAATCCAGTGGTGGTTTTTTGTTTTTCTTTTTTTCCTTCTTTTTAAATCCGTGGGAACAATGTGGCTTGGAGTACATATATGAATGCTATGTAAGAAGTGCCAAGTTGGTTACCTGAAGTCAGGAGGAACTCACAGACTTGTTTCAATGAGATGTCCCCAATAAGTCTCTGGCATTTGAAGATTTGGTCCCCAGATGTTGGCTGTTTGGGAAGGATTAAAAGTGAAGTGTTGCCTTTTTGGAAGATATATGCCTACTGCCATGCTCCCTGACATCATGAGGATGGACTCTACCCCTTTGCCCCTGGAACAGTAAGACCCAATAAACCCTTCCTTCTATAACTTGCCTTGGTCATGATGTTTTGTCAGAGAACAGAAAAGTAACTAAGACACTGTGTGTTAATGTATGTGTGTGTTCATGCATGTGTGGGTGTACCTATGTGTTTGGCGTGTGTATTATGTGTACACAGATATGGGGACCAGTGGTTAACCTTAGGTATCATTCCTTAGAATGCTCCCCACCTTGTGTTTTTGAAATTCGAACTCTCTCTGGGACCTAGGACTCACTGATTTGTCTAGGCTGACTGGCCAGCAAGTGCTAGGCATCTAACTGTCCCTGCTTCCCCAAAGCAGGGATTTTAAGCAAGCACCATACCATGTTGGCTTTTTTATGTGGGCTCTGGGAATCAAACTCAGATCCCCATGCTTATATTGCAAGCACCTAAGACTGAGCTGTCTCCACAGTTCCTGATCCCAGACTTTTGAGATCTCCACCAGAGACCTCTGAAGTGTGAGTCCAGCTGACACCCTTGGGAACTGGTTAGGGACTCTCTGCAAGACAGCCATCCCACCAATAAATAAGAAGGCTTTGTTCAGCCTTGAAAGATGTTTCCTCATTGGAAGTGTGATCTCAAATTCTGCAAGACTGAATTGTAAGGACCAATGGCTCATAATACAGAATTCCATTTGACTAAATTGCCTGGAAAGGATTTGAACTTGAGATCATCTTCATACTAATGAGGCCAGCCCAACCTCTGCCTATCTTCCTGTTTGGCTCATGTTTACAAGATGTCCTGCTTTTCAGATTCCCCCCCCCCATTTTTTTTTATTATATTTGTGTTTTAATTTTACACATCAGCCATGGGTTCCCCTGTCTTCCCCCCTCCTGTCCCCATCGCCACCTTTCCCCCAGCCCCTCCCCTCCATTCCCATCTCCTCCAGGGCCAAGACTCCCCTGGGGATTCATTTAAACCTGGTGGATTCAGTCCAGGCAGGTCCAGTCCCCTCCTTCCAGGCTGAGCAAAGTGTCCCTGTGTAAGCCCAAGGTTCCAAACAGTCAGCTCATGCACTAAGGACAGGTCCAGGTCCCACAGCCTGGGTGCCTCCCAAACAGTCCAAGCCACTCAACTGTCTCACTTATCCAGAGGGCCTGATCCAGCTGGGGGCTCCACAGCCTTTGGTTCACAATTCATGTGCTTCCATTCGTCTGGCCTTTTGTCACCATGCTGTTTCCAATCCTGGGCTCAACAATTCACACTCCCACAGTCCCTCCTCCTCGACAACTGGACACACAGAGCTCCACCTGGGGCCTGGCTGAGGATCTCTGCATCCACTTCCATCAGTCACTGGATGAGAGTTCCAGCCTGACCGTCAGGGTGTTTGGCCATCTGATCACCAGACTAGGTCAGATCAGGCTTTCTCTCGACCACTGCCAGCAGTCTACAGAGGATGCATCACTGTGGACCTCAGGGGACCTCTCCAGCACTTTGCCCACTCCTGTTCTCATGTGGTCCTCATCCATCATGGCCTACCATTCCTTGTTCTCCCTTTCTGTTCCTGATCCATCTGGGATCTCCTGCTCCCCTAAGCTTTCTTTCCCTCAGACCTTGCCCTTCATTTCTCCCACTCTCGTCCAGGTTGTTCATGTAGATCTCATCCATTTCTCTGTCATTGGGTGATCCCTGTGTCTTCCCTAGGGTCCTGTTTTCTAGATTTTTTTGAGGTATAATTTATAAGCAGTGACACACATGATCTTTGATGCATAAGCATTCAAAATGTGGGATGGCTCCATATCTCTCTCTCTCTCTCTCTCTCTCTCTCTCTCTCTCTCTCTCTCCATACCCATCCAAGGAAGCCATTACTCTGGTTTTACCAGCAGTTAGCGCAGGTGCTTATCCTCCACCATGATATAAGTGAAAAAGAACTAAGCATTCTGAACTGCAAAGCCATCCCTCAGCCCCCTGCTAAAACCTTTTAATAGTTTTAGCATATAAAATAATACGCTTTCTTTCTCATCTCTTATCAGCCATTTTTATTTTCTCTCTCTTCCTTTAATTAAGCTTACTTGACTTTTTAGCAGTTTTATTAGCCTTTAAAAATCATCTACCGTGGGCTTTTAAAATTATCTATCACGATTTTCTGTTTGGTTTATGTTTTATGTTTCTGTTTGGCTTATTGGTTTATGTGATGTTTGCATCTATGTATATATTCATTTACTGTTGTTCCTTAACAGGTTTCCTACTTTTTAAATATAGGTATACATATTAAAGTTGTGTATCTCCCCCTAAGAACTGTTTTGGGTCCGCCTTGCAGGTTTGGATGTGTTGCTTTCATTATTTTCATGTAGGAATATTTTCTTGTTTCCCTGTGGCTCCTTCTGTTGGAAGGACATCATTTGGTTTCCATGTATTTGGGGATTTCTAGACAGCTCGTTGATTTCTATCTCAGTCTCTTTGCCATAAGGTGACACCTCTTAGGCCTTAATGAAGCTAATGTTTTGGCCTCGCATAGGATCTGGTGTGATGAGCACACTGTAACCTTGAGAACTAACTCCTTATCTCACAATTATTGGGAATATATCCAGTTGTGTGGATGGATAGCTTATTCAGTTCATCTATATTCAGGTTGTTTTTTGTATGAACTACTAAAAGCTTTTTTTTTTTTTCCTTTATGTTCTATTCTGATTTTGGATTTTGTCCTGTCTTTAGTTTTATGGGTTTTCACTTAATATATTCCAAGCTTTATTACTGCGTATCTAAAATGTTGAGTGTTCTGATGCCTTTCTAGTAAGCCAAAGACCGTTTCTCTTCTTCCAAATGGAGTGTTCCGTGCAGTTATTTTGAAGAAACAGGCACAGTCTTAGATATGCGCATACTTTCCCACCCCATTCTGTTCTATTGTTTACAACTGGCAGCACACAAAGAAACAGAGCTCTTGCGCTCTCTCTCTCTCTCTCTCTCTCTCTCTCTCTCTCTCACACACACACACACACACACACACACACACACACACACACACACACGCTACTCAGAACCCACCAGGAACTTAACTTGGAGGGATTTTCATCTCGTGTTCCCTGGTCAAGAAAAGCCTTTCATTTCTGTTCTCCTGTGCATGAGTGTTTCTCCTCGAATGGCCACCATTGGAGGGACAGGTGACATGCTCACAGTGTAAGGGAACTTGCCAGGATATCACATGCACCAGCGTGCAAGCCACCCCTCACCCACAGGCAGTGCTTTTAAGTGTTGCTTAGCCAGTGCCTGGCACTTAAAGGGCGGCTAATAAATGTTAGTTATTATTTTACCTCTATTCAGAAGAATGGGGTTCGTTCCCTTCCTGTCGACCTTGCCAGCAAGGAGCCTCTTTGCCCTCGATTATCCACATGTGGTTAGACCAAATGACAGAGTCCAGGACTGATGTTCAGAGTATCTGTTCAGCTTCTCTTCCTCAGCGGGGATTCTGGGCAAGCTCCAGGCAGGCAGGGATCTCTTGAAGTTTTCTCTGGTGTGTCTGAAGTGCTCGGGTTGGGTAAACTGTCACTGCATACCACCTGCACTTGGAGGGAGGTGATCTGAGCTCCCTGGCTTCCAAGGTTACTGAAACACCACCTGCTGATGAAACTTAGCTCCTAGAGAGGTCCTTTACAGCTGGTATTCCAGCATCCAAGTACAAAGGTCCTGAGCAGAGAGCCCTCTTCTCCAGGGGTGGGAAGGGCGCTTCCTGATGTTTCTAATTCTGAGCCTTACAGCTTGCACGAGACCTGTCCTGTTATATACATTAACAGTCTGAGGGGTCAGGAGTGGTTCGGAGTCGGCTCTGCAGAGCTTACTTACCACTTATTTGTACCTTTTTGCTCATCTCTGCACCAGACTGGTGGTAACCAAATGTAATGATTAAGAGGCCAGGCTTAAGAACCAGGCCAGATCTTGGATTAGGGTTTTTTTGTTTGTTTGTTTGTTTTATTTTTTCTATCTAAAAAAATGACTCTTTTTAATTTTGTTGGGCTAGGACTTGAACCCAGAGCAAACTAGGCAAGCACGCTTTCTCTGTTCTACCTCCCAACCCTTAAGAAAATAACTTTTTGAGAGCTGTGTAACCCAGACTGGCCTAGCATTGCAATTCATCTGTCTCAGTTTCCTGAGTGACTGGGATCATAGGTGTGTGTCACCGGGCCTATTTTATAAATTTAAATCCTGACTTGGCCATTTTCTAGCCTTGTATCTTGAACCCATAGTTTTCCCTTTTATGAACCACAAGTCCTTATCTATAAAGTAGATAGACTAATATCTACATTACAAAATGATGGCAAGCATTAGCCATGATACTCATGATACTTTCTCATACTATGAGAAGGTTCACATAACAAAAGCAGTGCTTCAGGTATGGCTAGAAGCTGGGTTCCACCAGGTCCCTGTTTCACTGTACTTTCATTGTATTTTCTTTCGAATGGGCCTTGTCCTCAGACAGGATCTCCCTTGGTGGAGTACAGTGACCATGGTTTCTTTCCGGTTTCAAGTCAGGAAAGAGAGGAGATATCTCTTTTAAGAGTCTCAAGCAAAGCCAGATGTGATGGTACATGCCTTTAATCCCAGAACTCTGGAGGCAAAGGCAGGCAGACCTCTGCGAGTTCTAGGCCAGCCTCATCTACAAAGACTGTTACACAGGGAAATTCTGTCTCAGGGAGGGGTTGGGGGAGTCTGTATCCCAATCAAGTATCTTGGAGTCTCATTGTCCCAGAATGCATCATGTCTTGACCATGACAAGTGGTGCCCAGGCCATCAGCTTAGCATTGCATCTAGGAGTAAAGTTGGCTGTTAAGAAGGGAATGAGATCATGATATCCAAGGAAAGGGAATGAATGTTACAAGGATGGAGTAAGAAAAGGCAATTTTCTCTTAGAGTGCATAAAAAGAAAGTGAATCGGGACTTTACACTAATCCTAGAATCCCAGAATGAAGGAATGCATCTTAAGCCTTGAAAGAAATAAAATGAGGCTCATGAAAGATAATGCCACTTGAAACAGTAGCTGGGAGCTTATGCAAGAATTACTTCAAGGACTGAATGAAAATAAGGACTTAACAAAGTGAAGGAAAAAGCCATGAAAAGAAGCCAAAATCTGGAAGGGTGGCTATGTGTGGGTAGGTGACTGTGAGTAGTGGGTGGTTGTGGGTGACTCTGGGTGGTGGGTAACTGAGGGTGACTCATGGCTATGGGTGGTGGGTGGCATCTCATACTCTGTAAGATCATTGGTGGAGACCAGCTACTCCCAACAGCAGATGCAGAGCTCAAGACTGAGCTGCTCTTTCCAGACCTATCTGCCTTCAAAAGTAGATGAGGACAGACAGGCCAGAATCCTCAAGTCCCGAGAAGGTCCCTTCTCATCTTTGAGAGTAGCTGCCCCTGGACACAGGCCTTTCCAATGGGTCCTTCAGCAGAGCAGTGATCTCTGAACACAGTAGCCCAGCAGACCCATCTGTATTTAATTAAACCCAGTGCTTCTAGGGGCCTCCACCTGAAGTAGATTCATAAGCTCCGGGTAGAGCCCGGAGGACACGTCACCAAACAACTTTCTGTATCTGTCAGGCACGGCCACTGGAGGTGTGTGAGTGTGTGTGGGGTCCTGTCCCTCTGTCTATATCTGTACCATTGGCACCTCTGTTTTCTAGGGCACGGACTTGTGAACCTCAAGTCTCCAGTGTGGGACCTGGTGAGGGGCACGCACCCACTAACCATTTGTTGAAGGAATTCAGGGAGACAGGCAGCAACAGGGTGACTTTTCCCGTGGTGGGGGTGGGGAGCTTTTCAGGGAAAGAGAGCCATCTGTTCAGAGAAGGAGCATCTGTGCTGGAGAAGAGTTCACGATAACAGAGGAAACAATGACCCTGGGGTTAAAGGCTCCTGACATATCCATTCCACGTACAGTTTTTAAAGGGACTTCTTGGGCTGGGGCTCAGTTGGCAGAGTGTTTGCCTGGCATGCACGAAGGCCTGTGTTTGGTCCCCAACAACACATAAACATGGTGGTGCAGTTCTGTCATCCTAGCAACTGGGAGCTAAAGACAGGAAGGTTAAGAGTTCAAGATCATCCTCCGTTACATAGCAAATTGAGGCTAGCCTGGGACACATATGACCCTGTTTCAAAAACAAACAAACAATCCTCCTCGGTCACTTTAATACAACAGTGACACCAGTCATGTCACTGTTCTGGTCATTATTTGACTCACTAGCGTCATTATGAGAGCTAGACACTGGGTTTACTCTTTTGATTCTCCCGGGGATGGGAGCTATCCATTTCCCAGGCCTATTTCACAGATGCTGAAAGGGAGGTAAAGGGAGCACATGGGGAGCAAATAGCAAGGCTGTGAAGGCACACTCCCATGCCTGCTCCACACCCTGTGTGGTGGCACAGTTCTGGAGAGAGTGTCACACTCAGCTGCCAAGTGCCCATGTCTGTCTTAAACACATACCAGCATCCAGCAGCAGAAGTCAACAGCTGAGGGAGTCGGGGGACCAAGAAAAGGCCCTTCCATAAAGAGACCATTGTACACCTCTCCAAACAAGCTCTTTTCTTTCTCCTTTCTGCTCCCCTGCCGCGTTCTGAAGGTCACTGACTGCGTCCGTCCGCACGAGCCAGGGAAATCACGAAAAGGCGTGCTTGCCAAGGGGAAGCAGCATTGGGAAAGGATCTGGGAGGTGGGGACAAGAAGAAGAAGTGGAGGAGGAGGGGGAGGCAGGAGGAAGAGGAACAGGAGAAGGAAGAGGGGGAAGGAAGGAAGAAGAGGAAGAAAAGGAGAAGGAGGAAGAAGAATAGGACGAGGAAGAGGAGGGGGAGGCGGCAGCAATTTTACCACAAGGGACAGACAGCCAGGCTGCCTGTTCTTGTCTCAGCCAGCCCAATGACCTTCTTCCCTTTTGCTGACCACTCCCCGGGGCTGGCCTCCCTGCTGCTCACAAACAGCCAGCCAGCCAGCTCCGGGGAGGCAACCCACAGGCTCTTCCTCAGGCCCCTAGCTGGGTGCTGCTCCCCCACTTCGCCAGAGGGAAAGCGCTCTTGGAGAGCTTGACAGGTGCGTGCCAAACTGAGCTTAATTTCATTCTTTGAGGAGCGTGCCTCTTAAGAGCTGGAAACCGGGCTGGGGCAGCCGGCACTTGTTGGAAAAGTTCAGTCATGTTCTTGGGAGAGAAACCCAGTCTAGTGATAGGCCTGGCTGCTCTCGAGTGGGGAGAGTAGGGTCATGGGAAGAGGGAGAGGAAGTCGATGGGAAGAAGGCTTTCTCCTTTGGCCTGCAGTGGCTGGTCCAAGAGGCCTTTAATGCTATAAATGTCATGGGATGAAGCCTGTCTTTGGTCACTCCGTGGCTTGGGTATTGGAGTTATGGAGGGTGAGGATGAGCAGGTACCCTCAAGAGTCACTTGCTTTGGAAAATCCTAAGTCCCAGGGTTTTGTCGGCTCCGGCTGACAGCAAAGGCTCCTTCTAAAGAGAAGCTGACGGGTGAAAATACTCAAGGAGAGGAGACCTCATGAACAAGGAGTCCAGGTTTACCTGGGGGTAAGGAAGCATGTTCTTTATTAAAAGAAAATGTCTTTTTAAAATTGTTCACTCTGAGAAAAGCCCACAAACACTCTCTGGTTGGATTTTGCTCTGGGCTTTGAAGGGAGAATTCCTGAAGCGAAGCGTAAGCACAGAACATGCCTGAGTGACAGGCTGCCTCAGAAGAGGATCCCTGTTCGTCCTGGGAGAGCTTAAGGCCAGATGCACAAGGCTGCTCCTGCACTTCTCTACCCACTCCCCAAAGCTTCGAAAGGAATGAGTTTCTAGATGTCACTTTTTCAGTGTCCCCTGAGACCTACCATGCTTACTCCTTCTCAAGCCTTTTCTGGTTACCTCCTCCTTCCTTGGCCTCCACAACATCTCTCAGCCGATGGTCCTCACAGCTCCATCAGCAGCCTTTCTCTGGTAGCCATGTGCTGCCCTTTGCCAAGAACTTGCTCTGTACGAGAGCCCTATTTGAAAACTGGGCAGTGTGGTTCTGAAGTGGGGCCTGAGAGACAACCATTCACTTTCAGATCTTGCCCTGAGCTCTTCAGTGAATGTGTAACCTTGAGAGATAGGCTCAACTCCGTGCCTCTGCTTTCTGCCCATTGTATCCATCTCATAGAGTACCTGCCAGGGTTCAAACCAGGGGACTGAGGGCTCAGTCAGCAAAGCGCTTGCCACATAAGCATGAGGACCTGAGTTCGATCCCCAGCATGCATGAAAAAGCTGGGCACAATGATGGTGGACTGGGGAGCTTGCTGGCCTATCAATCTAATGATCTACACACACACACACACACACACACACACACACACAGAGAGAGAGAGAGAGAGAGAGAGAGAGAGAGAGAGAGAGAGCGCCACACACGCACACACACAGGCATGCGTGCACCATTGTGCACACATACATATGTATGTCTACAATTCACATGTACCAAAGGCTTTTCACAGTGCCTGGCTCAAGGATTCAACTGGAGATTTCAGTCTTCCTTTTGAAGCCTGGTAGGCAGCAAGCTCCCCAGAGGTAGGTATGCCTGTGTCTACTTGCAGATGAGAAATGGGCTCAGAGAGAAAGCAGGGCCATGGACAGTTTGCAGCTCACCACACCGCTCCTGAGCACAGAAACAGCAATGGCAGATAACCTTAGAGTGCGTAAGTGGTAGTCAAGTTTTAGATTCATGGGGCGAGTTCCCGAATCCATTCTTATAATCACCATACTAAATTGTCCTTCCATAACAGCTCTGGAAAGAACCCACAGTCCATTCATTTTTAAATGGCACCTATTCAGGGGTTGAAGAAGGGATCTGAAAGCGCAGATGACCTTCAACTAGCCCCTTGGAGGGATCATTAATCCCTTAGGGCAGGTTTTAAAATGTGAAAGTATCCCCTTTATAAATATCTGCCTTGACCCTCACCATGGCCTTCTGTAGCAGAACTGGCCTTATTTTACAGGTAAGGAGCCGAGGCTATGGACTGTAGCCCTACAAAGTCACAGTACAGTCACCCCCCCCCCCCGACCTTGGGTTGTATACCTCAGACAACCTCAGACAGAAATTATAAAACTTAAAGGGATAAAAGGCCACCCTCTATCTGTAATGAACATGCGCAGGCCTTTCTCCAGGTAACGGCTCTTTACACAGCATTGACCCTGGTGACTGCACTAAGGCATCCAGGCATGTTTTAAAGTGCACAGGACCATCTGAGCTGCTTCTATGCACGAATCTTGCTATCTTACACAAGGGACTTTGGGCATCCATGGATTTTGGAATCCATGAGGCACTTTGAAATCAATCACCCACATATCGAGTGAATTGGCTGTGTTGTAACTGAGGATGATTTCTGTACCTTTCCATTATTTTGGGGCACCGGAATATTTAAACTTTAAAAAAAACCAGAGACCAGTTAAGCCGTTCTGAATTAGAATCTCTTGGGTTGGGGGTGGTTGGGCTTCTTGGTTTTAGAAACCAGAATCCAGGCTGCCCAGGGTAAAGCAAAGATGGGGAGTTTGGATGGGTGTGGTGGTCCACCTGTGATCTCCATGACAGGGAGGAGGAGATAGGGAATCCCTATCTGGTTAGCCAGACTAGCCAGAAGGACGACAGCAAGCCTCAGGCTCAGTGAGAGACTCTGTCTCAATATATAAGGTGGAGAGAAATCGACAAAGATGCCTGATGTCAACCTTGGGCCCCTACACACACACACACACACACACACACACACACTCACACAAAGAGAACCTGAGATTCACTCAACACTAACCCAATCTCCTGGCCTCTTCCAAGTACCAGACCTGAGCTTCCAAACATCTGTCCAGACCCCTGGATGGGGATGTCCCCACCACTGCACACAACGTAGCCCACTTCCTCTTGGGCCTGTTCCCCACATGTTCTCTTTGGGACACCTCAGCCTCTGGCAAGCACTATTCCTCTTTCTCCCTTTTGCCATGGCTACCACACCTATGGCATTCTCTGTTTGCCAATTCCACTTAGTAACAGCTGCCATAGTTTCTGTCTTGGCTTCCTCCAGTGGCCCCCTAACTAGTCCTAAGAAGGCTGTGCCTCTCTGGGTCTGGGTCTGTCTCTGTCCCTAGACTATACCTATTGCCTTTCCCCAGTCCTCAGTGTCCAAAGCCCAGCCCTCATCCTTCCTTATGTTAGATTAGAACTTGAACTTTTTGAAACATATGTATTTGTACATATTTATGGGATGGATGTGATATTTTAGATCTGTATACTAGCCCCACCCCTACTGGGAGTGGACATGGCTTCTTCAGTGTCCCCAGCACGAGGCTTCAACTACCACCTTAGCATTGTGCTGGAGTGGCATGAGGACCCGCCTGTCTTCACCCTTGTCTTCATTCAACAACTAGGCATCCTGCTGCCTGGTGTGGACCTAGGAGATGGACAGGACTAGACAGGCAGTGGGCACAGTCTAGGGGCAGACAGAAACACACAGACCCAGAGACAGACATAGGCCGAGGACCAGTTAGGAGACCATGGCAGGAACTTAAGAGAGAAGCTGTAAAGAAAAAGGAATTGCTACCACCATAAGCTCCAAATCAGCCGAGTGGAGGTGATCAGGGTGCAAACACTTCAGAGAGAGGGTTCAGTTCCAGCAAGAACCAAGATGGCAGGGGCAGTCTCCTGCCTGCCTGCCAGAAGAACTTGGGAAGAGCCTGCCGGGAGATCAGGCAGGGAGGTGAGAGGCGCTAGATCTGGAAAGACAGAGAAGGCCCCGAAGACTCCTAACTTGGCTGTGGAGACAGGACTTGAGAGGATTGTCATTTTGTGTGACTCAGATCTCTGTGAGTTTCTGAACGTAGGGGTTAGGCACCCTGCAAATATAGCCAATAACCCTGTGCCTGGCACCCAGCAAGCCCTGGAGACACGTTTGTAAAAATAAATAAGCATGGGGAAAGTCCCGGGCAGTCCCTTGTGGGGGCTGTGGGCTTAGGATGTGATAATGATGTCTGTGAGACTGGACATTTCAAGTGACTAAGGCTTGCTTTCCCCTTATGTGTATGGGGACGTCCCGCAGGTGCAGAACCTCAGCCATGCTGGCCTTCCTGTTCTGTGGCTTGCTTCTGGCGGCCCGTGGCTCTGTCTCCTGGACCTTGCCGGATCCTGAGGAGTCCAGCTTCGACTTAGCAGAGATCAAACCAGACCTGGCTGAGAAGATAAGCGACACCCACGCCAAAGTGCAGGAGATCTGGTTGGAGCTGGGACGACGGCAGGAGGTGGATGCCAAAGAGATGTACGCAGTCTGCCAGGTGCAGCCATCAGCCTCGCTGGCCACCGATCAGCCGCGGGTCACCGGCCTGGTCCTCTTCCGGCAGCTGTCGCCGGGCGCCAGGCTCGAGGCCTTCTTCGATCTGGAGGGCTTCCCCGCAGAACCGAACGTCTCCAGCCGCGCCATCCACGTGCATCAGTTCGGGGACCTGAGCCAGGGCTGCGAGTCCACCGGGCCGCACTACAACCCTATGGCTGTGCAGCACCCGCAGCACCCGGGCGACTTCGGCAACTTCGCGGTGCGCGACGGCCGCCTCTGGAAGTACCGCACCGGCCTGGCCGCGTCGCTGGCCGGCCCGCACTCGATCTTGGGCCGCGCCGTGGTGGTCCACGCCGGCGAGGATGACCTGGGCCACGGCGGCAACCAGGCCAGCGTGGAGAACGGCAATGCCGGTCGCCGGCTCGCCTGCTGCGTGGTGGGCGCCAGCACCCCCGCGGCCTGGGCTCGCCAGACGCAGGAGCACACCGAGCGCAAGAAGCGGCGGCGGGAGAGCGAGTGCAAGGCCGCTTAAGAGTCACTCCGGGCAGCCCACCCATGCCGTGCCGCTCATAGATGCCTCTGCGCGCTTCAGTCGCCTCCACGCATCCCAGACAGATGCCTTCCAGACATCTCAGGCGCCTCTGAGAGTCTCACATGCTTCCACTCACCCCCCAGGCACTTCTGTATGGCCCCAGATGCCTTCACGAACCTCCCCCTGCCCCCAGTCACCTCTGCACTCCCCAGATGCCCGCCTCCACCCCCCACCTCATCCCATGGCCTAGACACCTAACCCAGGAATCCTTTCATGTCCTAGACATTTCCACAGACCTGGAACTAACTCCTTTGTGCTCCCAGATAGCTCCATATGATGGAGGTTCCCCTCCATGCTGGACACTCTACCTTAAGGGCCCTATGTGTCCAGACAATCACAGATGCTCCTACAATCCCCTTTGAAACAGTCTTTGATTCTGTTTGCTCCCAGAGAATCCCCCCCCACTCCCATCACCTCCAAGATCGCACGTGCTCAGATACTCTCTTTCCACTCTGGGGACTTCCCAGTCAGCACCGTTGAGAATACTCCCCCGCAGGTGTACCGAAATACGCCCCCCCACACACACACACATACACATACACATATACCCTACTTCCTCCAGCCCTTCCTTTCTCTTCTATCCCCTAACACAAGAGACTTCTCTCTTCCCTAGGGACCTCTTCTTTCCTCCTTTTGTTCTTCCTAGGTGCTCTGAGATCACCTTGCCTCACACACACCTAGGGTTCCGCGGCTCAATTCACCTCCTGGGGTGCCCTTGGTTCTGTTTCCAGCTGTTCCCCATATAGTGCCTGCACCCCAAGGAGATCAGCTCCTGGGAGGGTATTTGGCAACCTGTGTGTTGCACATTAAAGCACAGCAATTCAGTCCTTCACTGGCCTTTGGGTATTTTTTTTTTTTTTTTTTTTTTGAGACTAATTGGCTCAGTTCTCCTTCCCCCAAAATATCCCTGAGTCTTTGCAGGTCTTCTCCTGCCTCCCCAGTCCTGCAGGGAGAAGGTTCTATCATCAATTGCTATGCCTTTTGGAGGACTGAGGCTTAACAGCCATTCAAGGACATTTAAATGTGTGTGTGTGTGTGTGTGTGTGTGTGTGTGTGTGTGTGTGTGTCTTCTTTACAAAAAAGATATCGACACAACCCAGAGCCAGAAAATAGAGAGGGAGGGGATAAAGAAAAAACAAAACGAAACAAAACACTTCATGTGCTGTGAAATGAGTCCCAGGCTGGAGCCCCTAGCCTGGTGAGAGTCGGGTAAGTATTGAGGTGCCCAGGCATGCAGCTCCCCAGATGTTAGAGAACTGCCTGAGAATGTCGTCTACCTCTACAAACCCAATCTGAGTGTCTGTGTTAGCCCATCTCCCAGCAGAGGCTTCCCAACCAGGTGCTGCAAGGCCACCTTCACTTCTCCCAGACCTCAGCGCCGAGACAAACTGAACCACAACCAGAAGCCCTTTCCCCTGTGCAGAGCTTGACCCCGTTGTCTCCATATTGCAGGTTGTGCAAATGAGATGCCAGTGACATGGGGACCCACGATGGAGAGGCATGAAGTCCATCTCCAACCACGTGATGGCCAACTCAGAATCCTGGGGGAAGCTAGGCTTGGGATCAGCAGGTGCTTCTCACGGCTTCCCTTCTGTTCCTTCTTGGGTCCCCGAGCACCCTAGCAGACCCAGCCTGTATTTGTTCTGTGCGTTCATGGAGTTCACAACTCTCCTGAGAGCTAAGAAATGCCAGGAAAATCCCAAGCGAGCAAATTGCAGGCCACTGAAAGAGCAAAGGAGTAGCAACAGCATCTAGCTGGCAGTTTGGGCTCCCGTAGAGCTCTGCCACATGTTTCCAAGCTGTATGACCTGAACGAATGCCAGAACCCATGTGAAAACATGGTCAGAAATGCAGGGTTGTTTTGAAGCCTAAATCGGGTGTTGTTCATGAGAGGTGCTTAGCAGAGCATGCATATTTAATACAGATCCAGTTAGTCTATTAACAGCTGCCGATAAAGCCAGACAAAGCTACCCCTAACAATGGATCCAGACACCTTGTGAGGTAGCAAGTGTCATGTAACGAGAAGGATTTCAGTAAATGAGAGGTAGCCACCTGAGGTTTCTAAGAAGCGTTTCTACAGCCAACCAACCAGAGGCCACAGGAGTCAGCTCTGCCTTTTCAGCTTTGGCGGGGAGGGCACTGAAGAAGAGAAGATCGGGAGCGGTGAGGCAGACATCTGGTTCTTGGCACAAACCCCTGTGTGCCACCAAGACCGCCCACTGGACTCTACTTGATCCCTGGCTTCTATTTTTACTCCCCTCATCTTAGAGATCGGGCTTGTGGATCTCTTTATGTTTGCTGTTTTGACTTCCTGGCCGGCTTGCTAATCAGTTTGCCGTTTGACTCACAGGGTTTGCGTCCATTGCTGGGACTTAAACCCACACTTGTTTTGATTTCTCTCTGTAAAATTAGAAGCATTTGATGTAATGGCTGCACCTACCCACAGCTGGTAAAGCAAGAATAATGCTCGATCCGGCATAGCTTACACACAATGTAGACAATAATTAGGGATGCTATCTTTAGATGTTAGGGTAAGCTGTTTTTCAGAATGGCAGGGATGTTTTTAATCCCCCCCCCCTGAGTGGGGCTTATTAATGCATATACACAAAAATACTAAAAAATTTAAGAAAATAGAGCAAATCAGTGAGTGCTCTAGCCAACTTAAAAGCGTGCGGGAAATAAACCAACTGAGTTTAGATCTGCTGTTTGGACAAAATGCATAAAATCTTTACATCCTTTGTAGTTTTCACTACTGCCATATGATCAAAGCATTTCAGGTGGCAGATTGTGAGGAGTAAGTTGCTACAGAATGCTGGAAGCAAAGCCCAGCCTGGCCTTGGCCTTGGGGAAGGTTGGGGGAAGGGTGGTAGAGAGAACTGCAGACCATTAATCCCAAAGTCAGCAAAGAGAACTGTGTGCACGATGGATGTAGGGATGAGGGCATGCACTTGCCGTGATGCATGTGATGTGTGGAGCTCAGAGAACAACTCTGAGGAATCCATTACCCAGGTTCTGGGCACTGAAGTCTGGTTGCCAGGCTTGCACGTCAAGCACCTTTGCCCACTGAGCCATAGAGCTCACCTTCTCTTCCTTTTTCTCCTCCTCCTTCTCTCCACTTCTTCCTTTTACACATATGGTGTGTGTGTGTGTGTGTGTGTGTGTGTGTGTGTGTGTGTGTGTGTGTGTTCCAAACTCTGGAACTCACTGTTTTGGCTAGTATAGCTATCTGGCTCCTCAGAGTCTGTCTGTACCTCCCAAAGGCTTATATGACAGGAGACTGCCACACCCACCCAGATTTTACATGGATGCTGGGCATCCAAACTACAATCCTCAGCTGCACAGCCAGCTCATAACCAGCACTGAACCATCTCCCCAGCCTCCAGGCTTCTTTATTTCAGGTAACTGTGGCACAAGATCGAGTTAAATATGATACATGATGATGGAGGAGCCCAGCTCTCTGTGCAAACAAGTTACTCTTTCATTAAACGAAACTACAAAACAGCAAGTAATTTTATAAAAACAGAACTGTGTACTTAAGGTGATTTAATGTTGTATGTGCACGTCCATGCATGTGTGTGGTCAGAAGACAATCCGAGAGGTTACTCCTTGGGCACAGTCCATTATTTTTATTGTTTTGAGACAGGGTTTTGACAGCCTGGAATCCACCAAACAACTAATGGGGTTGCCCAGTGAGCTCCAGGGACCCACCCATGTCCATCTCAATACACTGGGCTTACCAGTGTGTACCAAAACGCCTGGATTCTTGTGTGTGTGTGTGTGTGTGTGTGTGTGTGTGTGTGTGTGTGTGTGTGTGTATGTGTGTGTGTGTGTGTTTTCTCACTTCCCTGCTGGGGCTCAAACTCAACTCCTGCCTAACAGGCAAGCCCTGTACTCACAGAGCCATCCTGGCCTCAGCTCAGATTCCCTCCCGACACATTCCCAAACTCACACAAGACCGGCCAAAGTGAAACTTCTCAGTGTTATATGCACTTGCCCTCCACACAGCCAAAAGAAAACATTGTCATTTAGTGAGAGGTGTAAATTGCCCCCATGCTGTGTCTTGGTATTTTGTTTTTGTGCAACCAGACTCCAGAGAGCCCCAGCCTTCCTGCTTTTCTTGCTTTTCCCTCTAATTAGACCCTCTCCCCAACTCCTGTTGGCTCTCTCTGATCTTACACTGCTCTGTGTTCCGCTGCTGCCTAGGGCAAAGACTGCATTCAAGTGTGAGTTTGTGGCCACCCTTTGACTTTTGGGCAGCCTACCTGCTGCCTCCGGAGGGAGTGCTCAGAATCAGGAGGGAAGGATGCTTCCAAACACACTTTCCAGAACAGTCCAGCAGAGACCTCTGAAGAGGAGGGTGGTACCCAGGCATTCACAGGGCTACACAGTGAGATATATATAACAAAACAAGAAGGACAAAAAACAAGTTGACACTGTAAAGTGACAGACTTATATTAATGCGAAAGTAAAATGACCCTTTCATGCCAGACAGGGAAGCCGGTACAGGTCATCTCAGGGCAGGACTGTAGTAAGAAGCCACTGTGTCGAACGCCACTAAGAGGGCCCTTACTAGAACCTGGTATTGTGATGGATGATGGGAGTGTGTGAGGAAGCCAAGAAGGAACCTACACTAGATCAGTTGACTTGGGTTCTGTGGGGAGGAGGCTCTAGCAGGGACCTCCTGGCTAGCAGGGGCTCAGAGGGAAAAAAGGCTAGGAAACACAGCAGACCGTAATCAGGGAGGAGGGGAGAGGACATGGTCTTTCCCTTCCAAACAGCTCCATGAAAAAGATATGCAGGAGTCCAGTCTACTTCATTGCTCACTTTGCTGCCTAAGATGGGGTTTTGTTTTGTCAATTTCTCTCTTAGTGTCTTCCTATCTAGGGACAACCCAGAGGGAAGACCTCGGTGAGTCTTTAGCCATCACAATAATAAAAATCCATCCCAGCTAGGTGTTTAGACAGAGGCATGTGATGTTGTGTGACCAGTAAAGTATGACAGAAACCCGTTTTCCTTCTCCTTTGCCATGTAAAACATGTTTATACATTTGTGGGAGAAATATCCTTGTGCCTGAACACAGTGTAATACTAGGTGATGTCTGGAGCTGTCACAACCATGAATGCAAAACAAAACAAGAAAAAAATGAGAGATGGATACCCAGATCCCTGGAAAATTCTTGAACGAAATAGTTCCAAGATGCTCAACATCCAAAGTCTTGGCCTCACGATAGAGTTCATTACCTTATAGTTTAAGTTCCTCTAGTACGAGCTGTTACTGGGAATATCATGATGGACACAAGATGGTGGGGTTGGGGAGAGAATGCCACAGCTAACTCTCTTAAAAAGACCAAAGGAAACCGTAGTTAGTGGCTAGAACTTTCTTTATTGTCTGGAGGAGGAGAATCCTTTTGGGTGGGCACAGCAGAAGTGGCGATCTATGTTGTCAAGGTTACACATGTAACAACATCAGCTTATTGGCTCTGATTCCATCTAATAACACAGGTCCCTCCCAATGGGCTCAAGTTATGGACCCCTGTCATCCTGGTTTCCTAAAGCAGAGACCCTGGGGCTCACTGCAGTTTCTTGCCCTACTAGACTGTGCCAGAGTTTACTATAAACCCCTCTCTCCTGAAACTGATGAATGGCCCCTGTTGGATGTGTGTCCAAGCCAGAGCTTCTGGGAGGTGCAAATGTTTATTTTCTTTTACTGAGTCACATCTGGCTGCATTTCCCTTGGCAGCCCTGGTGTACTATGCAGCAATACTGACCACATGTAGCCAAACACATACCGCCACCTGAGGCCCCTATCCAGCAAAAAAGGCACCTTCGGGACTACTGGCCTGTGTTGAACTCATAGCCTCAGGGCTTCCTCCTCCATGTGGCTGGCCTTCATGGGGAAGGGACAAACTGAAATACAGTGGGATGAATAGAACACTGGGACCCTGTCTAAAGGTATCTCCTTGTCCCTGGGAGTCCCAGGACACAGACAGGTTTTAGGATGAATGGAAACACGTACCATCTCTGAGCTTCCCTTTCTAGCTGGAGTTTCCGAGATCTGGCTCTCAGAGGTGGTGTGAGCTTGGGGATCTCTGCCACCTCACATACCTGGGGAAAGGAACTGAGCCCAGCTCAAAGGACAGTCTGGGCTCAATGGCCCTGCAAATTTCTGTAGCTTATCTTCACTCTGTGAGGAAGTAGCAGGCAGAGTGGTCTACTCCCTCCTCCCCCATTGGACCTTACTCTTGGTGTACAGTGGTCAAGGCTGTAATGAACTCATCTTTGATCCTTCCCTATTAGGCCGCAAGTTCAGAGTCCTGTGTACTGTAGAACTCTAGTACCTGGAGGCCCAGATGCAACATTCTGTTGATGGAGTGAGTGGTTCAGGGTTTCAGGTGGTATGGGGAAATGGGATGAAGCTAAACAGTGAGCTTCTCCCAGAACCAACTATCCCCATTATCCTGTGCAGCTTGGGCGGGATAAAGACAGCTAGTATTTCTAACATTGTGTAAATAACAATAATAACAACAAATCAGAATGCCATTAGGAAGTTCCTTCCCCTGGCAGCTCCTTGTTACCCATCCCTTTAGGCCATCGAAAGCTCCAGACCTAGGCTAGAACCCTTAGATCTGTACTCAGTCAACAAATAGCCTGACTTTCCCAGCCTGCTCTGGTCCCTCCTACCTACCATTGTAAAACACTGGGTGCCAAGAACATCTACTTCTAGGGGATCCTCAGAGACCCCTCCATGACAAAGTGCAGCCATGGCCCCATGAATGCATTTCATTCCATTACATCTTTCTTCCAGCCACCCAGTTATTCCCAAGACTGAGACCCAGGGGGAAAAAAAAAAAAAACCAAACCCTTTCTTTCCCAGCTTGCCCATCACTTTGATGGACAACATTAAATGCTAATAGAAAAACATCTTCTCTCTAATAAAACAAATGCTGACAGGAAGAGATGTGGAAAGGGGAAAGGCAGCCATATGGCAACTACGATTCTTGTGCCTGGCCGTGTTCACAGCAGCACGTCTTTGGCAGACAGAGGTGACACCAAGTAGCTCACAGACCAGCATTTAATAAATCAGACAGAGCTGGCACCATCGGGTGCTCCCAGCTTGTAGCCAGATCAGAGCGTTTTCTCATTTGCAGACAGGAAGGTGTTTTAGGCAAAAGTGGTTGGATGCCTTTTCTGAGCCTTCAGCCTTTCCTCACCATCCCTGGGGCCATCAGTGTGTCACCCAGCCAGTCTCTCTTTCCCTCAGGTTTGCACAGTGCTTCTTGTGTCTCCGCCCTCTGAGAGCCCTCCATTACCATCCACACTGGATGCTTTGGCCTCTGGCTGCATGGAAGGCAAGTGGTCCTGGGGAGTTGTGGTGCACTTTCCCTGGGAGGCCAGGCTAGGTGGGGACAGGCCCGGCTCACACCTCTGTTCTTCCATGGGAGCGTCCCTTGTGACCTCCTCCAGGTCTGCAACCTCCTGTCCATCAGTCAGTTGAATGGCCTCCTTTCCCACTGTGTTTACGTCCTCTGAAGGTATCTGGGGTAACGGAGGATGAGGAGAGCATGAGCTCTGGTTCCTGTTGCCCAGCTGTGTTGGGGAGCTGACAGCAGGCTTCCCAGCATCCTCAGGCACTGTCAACGCCTCAGCAGCTACACAGCTTTCATCTGTCTCCTGCTTCTGAACCTCCCCTGAAAACAGACAGAGGACAGCATCAACCCTCTGGCAGCAGGTTGGCCTCACCTTTCTCTCCTGTCAGCTCCCACCCAGCCACCTGCCTGTGGCCCTTAAGGACCAATAAATAGCCTGTTACTCTTCCCTCTTCCAGGCAGGGCACTGGAGCCCAGGGGGATGAAGGACCCATGTTTAGAAGCCAAGTAAGCACCTTCTTAAAACCTCTGCCTTATTGCCAAGGTACCTCATCTGTCCATGGAAGACTAAATCTGAGGACAAAGGCTGTCTTTTGGAAGCTGAGGAAATACCTAGGTCCTTTAGTGACAAACAGAGATTCCAGCTGCCTTCAGGGCAGGAGGAAAACTTGGGGAGATTTAGTGTCATCCCCATCCTCATTCTCCATCAGCACCTCCCAGTCTGAGGGGAATACACCATGTTTGCCCGGCTTCAGAGAAAAGACTATGTGCAAACAGCTTCTCCCTCCCTCCCTCGGCACCAGACTCTTGGCCTTAAATACCTCTACCAATCGGAAAGTCTAGAGGAGCAGTACGCAGGAGGCAGAATGCAAGGGATGAGCACTGGGTGCTATTACCTTGTCCCCATCTCCCTACTCACTTGCTTTGTGATCACAACTTGTCTGGCCTCGGTTTCTCAGAGAAGTGAATGGGGGGACTCTAATGTCCCTCCTTGACCTAATAAGTAATGGTGGCATTAGGTCACCACTAGGGAAGAGGAAACAGCTCTTAGTACCAGGATATGTGTATTTAATACTAGGCTGTGGGTTTTCCCTAAGCTAGAATGTGCTGGGACCTCAGGAACAGCAGTGATGAAGGGCATGGAAGACGCAAAGCTGGGTGAGTCTGGCATGACTTGGTGCAAACACAAAGGCCCCGGGACTACTTCCTGGTACTCCTGACTGGAACTACACCATAGTTAGGCCTGCTGTTGGACACACACAGGGACGTTCTTGGGCTGACAGCCGGTTGGTGGAAGACTGGCAAGAGGAAGAACACATATTCCTTCCATCTTCCCATGTCACACCTGTTCAGGGAGCCTTGCTGATTCCAGGTTAGTTTTGACACTGCTCACTTTCTTTGCAAGGTCCTACTGGTCAGCTCCTGATGACCTGCTGCCTCCGTTTCCGAGGTTGGCTCACCCACATGTGTCCTTCCAGCCATGTAACACACCTGTGATAGGTTTATTGTCAACTTGTCTGGCTGAAGAGGTAGCTAGGACTTAGGAGATACATCTGTATGTTTGTGGAGCCTTTTTTAGAGAGCATTGATGTATAGGATAGTGACTGGAAAGGAAAGACCTGGCCGGAATGTAAGGGGCACCTTCCAGCTGGCAGCCCAGATAATTAACAGAGCCCGAGGAAGGCAGCATAGTGGGAGTGCAGCTTACATCAGCTGATATCAGGCTTTCCAGCATAGATCAATACTAGCAACTCTCTAGAAGCTTCCAAGCATTACAGCTCCAGCCTGGGACTGCTGAGGCATCCTGCTTTCTGCACCGAGAACCTGGTCTTCTGCCTGTCTGCTGTTGGACTACCAGTTCCTGTAGTCTAGAGGAAAGCCTATCCAATAATCCCTTTTATCATTCATATATGGACCTTTTCTTGGTTTTGCTCCTCTAGAAAGCCCTGACTAAAACAATACCCCTTAGGTCTCTGCACAAACCATTCCGTTTCCTCTAGCTCTAAAGTGCTGGCCAGCTAGGACCTACTGGGTGCCCCTTTCTGCTACGAGCTGCTCTGTACACATGGCATGCTTTATCTTATTGTCAAACTTTGGTCCATGAGATCAGCAGCCTCCACTGACTTGTCCACAGTGTCTGAACATCATCTGAACATTCAAGAATATTTTCAAAACAGAACTTAACTTTTATTTTTGAGTAGAAACGTAACATGTGTGGGGAGAACTGGAGAGGCCTCCTTTACTGTGACAAACACTGAGATAATCATCTTACAAAAAGGGAGAGGCTTTGCATGTGCTGGGGTTGGGGGTGTTAGTGGGAATTGAACCTAGGGCCTTACACAAGCTAGGCAATCTCTCTACCACTGAGCCACATCCCTATCCCTCGGATTTGGGCTCACAGTTTCAGGGGTGCTAACCCATAATAAGCTGTCTGTTGCTTTGTGCTGGCAGCTTGTTGCCATGGAAGCACAAGGTGAAGCAAACTCACCTGGGACCAGGAAGGAAAAAAAGAAACAGTGTGTGTGTGTGTGTGGGGGGGGGGTTCGGGTCCCACTAGCCTCTTCAAGGGTGTGCCCAAACACCTGATGACCTTGCGCTAGGCCCCACTTTGTAATCATTCCACTGATTTCCATTCCCAATTTTGATTAATGTCTTGGGTCTGTCGCCAACCCCTGCCTTGTGAGGTCTGTAGCACTCAGGTCCTAACTTCTCCATTCAGTCCCCCTCTGTCTCTTCTGTGGCATGTGTTTCCACCAGCCACAGCCTCCTCCCTGGCCAGTTCTGCCTGTGGTTTCTACAATAGCCGTTTTCTTCTGGT